>NC_064037.1:13873243-14176129 GCF_932526225.1 Nematostella vectensis | reverse complement strand
AGACAGGGGTGGTCGACCTATCTTTTAGTGTATAAAATTTCGGCCAGCTTCAATCCCTTAAGGGATGTTGAAGGATTTTTTACAATTTTGCTATCTCTCTGGGTATAAAATTTGACCAACTGCTATTCCTAAGGGGATGTTTAGCCTTTTTCCGGATTCTGTTATCCTTTAGGGTATAAAATTTGACCAACTGCTATTTCTAAGAGGTGTTTAATGTTTGTTTTATTTTTTTTTCTCGATTCGCTATCTCTTAGGGTTAAAACTTTCTTCCACCACAACAAAGCAACAGCATTGCCATCATCAGTTACTAAAATGCTACAAGTGCATGAAAATTGCAAGGAACATATACCTACAGTTTATCCCCTTTCCATCAAAAGATTTTCTCCTGTTCTTCTAATGACATGATCCGCCTTCTAAAGGATGTCTTTTTTTATCAAAATCCCCCCTGGGTTAAATGGATAGGTTCTAAAAAATGTTTGGGTCATGAGCAAGCCATCCATCCTGACTCCCCAAAGGTGGTAGGCATGCCCTTATACATCCATACTACACCATTTTTCATGATGGACATGTTGAACACAGCTTTGGTGGGCAAACGCCCCACCAGCAAATCTGGTGCTGTTTGAGCTGGGCTTTAGGTGCTATAGCCTTTGTATAGATTCAAATAATCATATATTCAAATAAACCAAATAATAGACAATAGAAAGCATTAATAAAACAAACCTCTCAGTCTTTCCAATACTATTAGACCCAATACCACCAAGGGAGTTGATTTGACTATTTATCTTTTCAGCTGCCTCGGTAGACGGGGCAATTGCCGTGACATTATAATCACACCCCTTGACACATGCTTCCATTGAATATGTTATTGGATCTACAGAGCCACGTCCTAGACCTTTAGCCAGCCAATCATTAACGCCACCAAAGACTGCATCGAAAGCTGTGTGTGGGGAATAAATAGCTATACGTTCCTCAATAGCTTTAACAATGATTCTCTCTTTGAAGCTCTTAGAAGTAAGTCGCTTTAGTGGTACAAATATCGGTGGATGGTAGCTAATGATCATGTTGGCGCGCTTCTCTATGGCTTCTTGGAGCACTTTTTCGGTCAAGTCATTGGTCAGGAGGATCGACCTTACATTATGTTGCCCGGAGGGTTCGACTAACAAACCAACATTATCCCATTTTTCCGCTAATGATGTGGGCGCCCAGGATTCAAGATTGGAAACAACTTCCTTTAGATCCATTTGATGCACAGATGAAAGGCAAAGTGGTCTTAATCTTACAGCGTGACGAGTAACAAGAAATCTAGAAAGCATCGTTTTCTACACATTTATTTTGGTTCTTTTTACTACCTTGGAACCTCCCATTCAGTCTAACACAGGAGACCCAACCTTCATTTTCCCACTTAGGCAAAGACTAATAAAATTTAAATAAAAATATATAAGATTGAGTACAATTTAGACGCGGTGGCATCGCAAAATAAGTGACATTTAGTTGTTTTATTTTTGTTACAAACACAACTTTACTGTGAATATCAGACACACAGGAAACCCGCAATCGGCTATGTGATTTTTTCTATGTAGAACAAAATGGCGGACGATGAGGATGATGTGTTCGTTGCGGAGGAAAGATATGGTTCAAGTTCGGTTCAAAGGAAATTCAAGTTCACAGATGAAAGCAGAGATGTTAAAAAGTACGGAGACCACAAGCCATTCTTTGGGAGTTCCCTGAAAATGTTTTTCAAGGTAGAAAAAATATGTTTTTGTTTAATTTGTCTTGGAAATAAGTTATACTTAAATGAATCATACCTACAACTCAGAGACGGATCTAGCTTTTCGCTAAAGGTTTTTTTTCTCAGTGACACCCTCCCTCTTGATCCGCTACTGCACCCATAAAGCTCCTAGATACTATTATGGGTGATTAATTTCTGGATGATGAATAGTACTTGAAATCTTCCTACGTTATCTAAGTACAAAATAAGGGGTAGCGATGGGTAAATCCGAGACTTACCAAGGTGTTGAGACCCGTGTTTTAAAATTTCGAGGTACCCGTCGCTACCCCTAAAATAATACCATTTTGAATTATTCTTCCTACTTGGGCTTACCCTGTCAACTCTCCCGCATTAGGCGGGAGTCTCAAGATTTTGGACCCCTTCTCCCGCACTGAGCACCAAATCTCCCCCTTTTTAGCCATTTTTATCGCTTCCGAAAAATTATTCTATAGAAAATAATCATTGTGCCTATTTTCTATAGAAATATTTGAAACAATAATTCCTTTGCGTAGCGCAATTTATCAAATTAACACCCTCGTAAGATCTATAAGTGGATTTGTTTGTGAGAGCTTTCTTTACGGCAAATGCCTGCAAGGTTAAACCCACCCCTCCCCCAAAAAAATGAATATACCCCACCCCTCCCCCAAAAAATTCTCAAGCCTTGAGATTTTCGGAGGTTGACAGGTATGGGCTTATATTCTTTGATTTTTGTTTTTACAGTCAGCATTTCTTCCACAAGGGTACCCAGAGAGTGTGAGTAAAGACTACCTCACATATCAGTTCTGGGATACTGTGCAGGTTTGTAATTTAGTATAACATTGCATTGTATTGTTATTAAATTAATCAGTACATGTTTGCCCCTGGTGACAGGGGAGAGGGGGAGTATGCCAGACTTTTTCAATTACCAGGGCCGTAGCAGGAGAGGAAGGCACGTGCCCCCCAATATTTTTCTTAATCTTTCTGTATCATGCCCCCAATATTTCAAGGCCTGCTACGGCTCTTTATACTGTTGGAGATCAGGCTACTCCTCTGTTCCCTTTTAATGTTTGGAATAGGAGAATTCTAGAACTCTATAAATCTCCCCTTGGATATTAGTAGACCCTTCCATGAGTAGATTGCAATTTTTTTATCATTGTGTTCTGTATCTCAGGCTTTCTGCTCCTCTATTACTGGCACTCTTGCCACCCAGGCCATGCTCAAGGGATATGGCGTTGGTGATGAATCAGCCACAGCACTTGCGGCCACTATGACATGGATTCTTAGAAGTAAGGAAAACAGCCACAGCAACAGCATTGCCATCATCAGTTACTGAAATGCTACAAGTGCATGAAAATTGCAAGGGACATATACCTACAGTATATCCCCTTTCCATCAAAAGATTTTCTCCTGTTCTTCTAATGACATGATCCACCTTCTAAAGGATGACTGCTCCTTAATGCCAGCTTCACATTCTAATATAGCCTGCTTAACAGGCACTAGTTGCATTAAAGACGGAAAAGCCAGGCTTAGTTAGCCAAGCTGGAATAGCCAGTCTTAGTTAGCCAAGCTGGAATAGCCAAGCTAAGTTGCGTGAAAAAATAAGAAGCCAAGCTTGCCAGGCCGGCACGCAATAGCGAGTAGATTTCAGAGCCACTCCCTATTTTTGATTAAGCACTACAATTGGATAGAATGGCTTTTATGACAGAGCTTTCTTGGGACGCTTGAGCACCTGTTTAACAGGCTGATTCTAAAAAAAATCTGTTTTTTTGTTATTAATTTCAGGTGGCACTGGAATGGTTGGCAGTATTCTCTTTGCCTGGATGCAGGGGTGTGTGGAATATCTTCTCTTTTCATGCCGTTTTTACAATAACTCTTTCTCATAAAGGTGTTTCCCCTATCATTTTATGTCTATCTTATAACCCTTATTGCCTTTTTTTAATTTTTTCTTATTTGGAAATAGGAGTAATCTGGATTGTAATGCAAAAAAATGGAGATTATTTGCCGATATTATGAATGATTTGGCCATCTTGGTTGAGTTGATATCACCATACTTCAAGGCATATTTTACACTGCTTGCATGTTTGTCTAGCGTCGCAAAGGTGAGTCATGTAAAATACTACCATATTTAGCAACAACTAAAACATTCCATACCATATTCCAGGAATTTCATTAAGTTGGGTAGGCACTGGAGATTAATAAGTAGGGATTGGAAGTTATTTTATTTTATTAATTAATAAAACTTAAATCAACTTTTTTTAAAGTAGCCGGTGCTCGGTGTTAAATAGCTGGCGGTTCTGCCAGCTGCTGGGGCCTAATGGTCCCTGATGTTCCATTTGAATCATATATATGTAATCTGCTAAAAGGCAGTGCTGGAACCAGTATTTCTTGGAGGGGACAGGTGAAGACAACTCCAAAGGCAGGAGTGTACACAGGGGGGTGCACGCACACCCTCCCCCTTGGAGGCAAAAAGGGAATCTTCGCACCCCCTTAACCAATCCTGGGAACACGCCTGAAAGAGGGAGGAATATAAACACATGTGGAGAAATAAATTTACATTTTTAGCTCCCATACACCTTCCATGGATCACCTAGGATTTGACACGGCAAGGTTAAAGTAATTTCAACTGCTTTATGCCAAACGTGAAGGTTACACGGGCTAACAGCCAGTTTATGTATATATGTTTTTAAACAGTTATTAAAATAACTTAAGTCAATAGTTGGTGTGGCTGGGGGCTCCACCCGTGCCGCTCTCACCCAGCACCAGGCAAGGCGGGACAACATGGCCGATGTTGCTGCTAAGGATGGCAGCCAGGTACAGTACTGAACTTCCCTGCACTACTATCTCCTGAGCCTAAACTCCCCCTACCTTATCCTCAGCTGTACCTCAGACCCCACCCTATCTACCAACCTCCTCCCTATCCTATTCTACACCATACCCAACCCTTTAAGCTATCCTACTCCACCCTATTCTATGCTTTCAAGACCTTTCTCTGACCTGTGTGGTTTTGGGCGTTTTCCTGTGCAGTTTCTGTGCGGTTTTCGCCCCCCTCCTCAATGGTACCCTTGAAGACACCCTACCCACCAACCTTTCCCTTACCTACTCAAAACCACACCACACCCCTTACCCCACCCAACTCTATCAGCTACACATTCAAGATTTTTTTCTGCCCTGCATACTGTCTTAAACCTTGTATGATATTTGTACTGATTGATAACAACAGGGTTCATTTCTTTGCAGGAAACACTAGTGAATCTGATGGCATTACTGGCTGGACTTGTCATTACCCCTCTTGTAACAGGACATACCCTGTAAGTGTAGCCAGCTTTACACCCCCTTCCTTCCATCTTACACATTGGTATGACAGTGCTTTGTGTAACCGAAGGCCAAATTTCATCATCTTTACATGCTCACCTAGCCTGCTTAGCGGGTCAAGGGGAGGGGAGGGAGACTTCCCTTGAGCTGCAACTCAGCCTACAAATCACCTCCACTATCGAGCATTTACTATTTATTTTTTTATTTGTTTATCTTTTTAGCTTGACATGGGTGCTGTTTATCATCTTCACATTCTTACATCTTTACGCAAACTACTGTGCTGTGTCATCTGTTGTCATGGAAACGTTAAACACCACACGCCTTCAAATTGTCACTAACGAGTTCCTCAGGACTGGTCACGTCCTATCTCCTGATGAGGTTGGCAAAATGGAGCCGGTCATATTTGGTAAATGTTGTCATTGGGTTTATGAAAAACTGTCTTAAAATGTGGGCTTTTGTTGAGTTGTCAACCTGCCTTGAAGCACCTCTAAATGCTTGTCGAATTGGATTCTCTTCAGGCGCCCGTTTCTCGAAACTCCCGAGAATTTAACTTTATTTTGCATTTTTGCCCCATTTTTGCCCTTTGGTTCGTATTCCAAATGATTGCGCTCAATAGGGCTTTTTTTGGAGTTTGGCTGAAGCCAAAAAGTTACCCGAAAAGTCTCGGGTGACTGCGATGTCCCGAGAACTGTCTTAATATTTAAGCCATGTGAATTTCGGGCCCGAGAAGTTCGGGAAAAGTCAAAATCTATAAATCTATAAAGAGAATCATCCTTCACATGAATCTTTGTGGTAAAATACGATGTTTGACGATATTTCAACACATTTAGATACCATCAATTTTATAGGATTAGCCAGCTTTTCAAATTTAAGAAATAAATCAATTTCGGGCCCGAGAATTCTCGGATGTTTCGAGAAACGAGCCCCAGAAGTCTGATTTTTTGAAAAATGGGGTGGCTACAAAGCTGGTAGGTTCAGACTCTATAAATGGAGGGGAAAGGGGGGAATGTGAGGGAGAGGGAGAGGACAAGCTAGTAAATAACAAGAAAAGGTGTAGATAATACACAAAAATGTACCAGAAATTCAACCGCCCCTGAGCCTGAAACGTCTTTGGTACTATATTTCTAATCACTTAAATTTGATGTTTTTACCCAAAATGAAAGACACATGGAATTTAATTCCCACAAGCTTATATCGCAACATTTAATAAGATATGGCACCTGACTTTTGATTTTTCCAAAAACAATTGATGATACAATCAAGTAATTGCACTTTTTTCTTTTGTTTCACGGCTTTGAGGTAAATTATGTTTGAAAATAAAGCACAAAATGATGCGATTTCTAGTTTTGTTTTTTTGAGGAAAAAAGTTTTGTTTCTTGAGGGGAAAAAATGTACACTTAACATTTCCACGAAATATGCCAAATCTTCTTTTTTGTGACATTAAGTGCTTGCAAGATTTAGTAACAAAAATGTACACTTTTGTGGTGGCCAAGCTCTTAGGATATCCAGTCATCTTTGTCTGTTCTTCTCCTATTATTTGTAGGGTCAACTACAGGCGAACGTCTCAAAATTAACCTTGGGTCACCATTCACATCTGTTATCCAAAGGTATTAAATGCTGTATAATGCACTTCCTTGAAAACCTATGGATATTTGCCTCTAACGTAGTCTCCTGACGTATTCTCCTGCCCCTGGCTTCACGACTGAGACTAAGGACGGCTGCAAGGGAAACGCTAGAGGAAAATGCCTCTGGGTTTCCAAAGATGTATTGTACTTCCTCCTTCTGTAAGACCTTTGAGCAGATAATAAAGTTAATGCCCTACATATATTGTAAAGCAGTATCAGGTCACATATTCACATAGATTTATTGTTGAATTAATGCATACTGTTAAAAGCATATCTGCGGTATAGTGATTTCGGGATATTTGGATTGATGTGGCATGCAGAAATTGCAGTGCCGTACCATTTAGTAGCAGGTGAGACACTGGGGCATGCCCCCCAAAAATATTTTTAAAAATTAAAAGGAAATGGCCATTAGGGGCGTGGCTGTGCTCCCCAATATTAATGAATGTCTCTGCATCATGTACACCCCCTCAAATATTTCTAACCATGCTACAGCTCGGGTTGCTTGCCTCAAATTTTCCCCCATATTAGGTTTTGTGCAAAAAGTCACTTTTCCTATCATTCACTTTAGACGACTGTGTGTAAGCTACATAACATCTCATCCCCCTTCTTTCCAGTATTCAAGATTTCCGGGCAGCACTGCCAAATTCTAAGGAAAGCCGGTATTTGATGCGAGTGAACTTTAACGCAAGCACAACCTCAGGTATCTGAATACAATTTAAAATTCCATGTTATGAGGAAACATTTTAAAATAATATATGGAATTTTCCAGTTACCATTTGTCAATGCCCAAAATCATTCATGAACTCCTCTTTTCACAGGAGTAGTTAATATCGTTCTTCATGAGTCCGCTGAGTCAATAGATTTCATCCAGAGTTGCTTTCAAGCTGCGGTTATCGACCATGTCATACGCACCCCTCTCCCGCCAGTAGAGGTGAGATACATAAATTGGCAATGACATACGCACTCCTCTCCCGCCAGTAGAGGTAAGATACATAAATTGGCAATGACATACGCACTCCTCTCCCGCCAGTAGAGGTGAAATACATAAATTTGCAATGACATATGCACTCCTCTCCCCCCAGTAGAGGTAAGATACATAAATTGGCAATGACATACGCACTCCTCTCCCGCCAGTAGAGGTAAAATACATAAATTGGCAATGACATACGCACTCCTCTCCCGCCAGTAGAGGTAAGATACATAAATTGGCAATGACATACGCACTCCTCTCCCGCCAGTAGAGGAAAGATACATAAATTGGCAATGACATACGCACTCCTCTCTCTCGCCAGTAGAGGTAAGATACATAAATTGGCAATGACATACGAACTCCTTGCCCGCCAGTAGAGGTGAGAAACATAAATTGGCAATGACATATGCACTCCTCTCCCGCCAGTAGAGGTAAGATACATAAATTGGCAATGACATACGCACTCCTCTCCCGCCAGTAGAGGTAAGATACATAAATTGGCAATGACATACGCACTCCTCTCCCGCCAGTAGAGGTGAGAAACATAAATTGGCAATGACATACGCACTCCTCTCCCGCCAGTAGAGGTAAGATACATTAGTTTGCAATGACATACGCACTCCTCTTCTGCCAGTAGACGTACGATACACAAATTGGCAATGACATACGCACTCCTCTCTCTCGCCAGTAGAGGTAAGATACATAAATTGGCAATGACATACGAACTCCTTGCCCGCCAGTAGAGGTGAGAAACATAAATTGGCAATGACATATGCACTCCTCTCCCGCCAGTAGAGGTAAGATACATAAATTGGCAATGACATACGCACTCCTCTCCCGCCAGTAGAGGTAAGATACATAAATTGGCAATGACATACGCACTCCTCTCCCGCCAGTAGAGGTGAGAAACATAAATTGGCAATGACATACGCACTCCTCTCCCGCCAGTAGAGGTAAGATACATTAGTTTGCAATGACATACGCACTCCTCTTCTGCCAGTAGACGTACGATACACAAATTGGCAATGACATACGCACTCCTCTCTCTCGCCAGTAGAGGTAAGATACATTAGTTTGCAATGACATACGCACTCCTCTTCTGCCAGTAGACGTAAGATACATAATTTGGCAATGACATACGCACTCCTCTCTCCCGCCAGTAGAGGTAAGATACATAATTTGGTAATGACATACGCACTCCTCTCCCGCCAGTAGAGGTGAGATACATAAATTGGCAATGCCATACGCACTCCTCTCCCGCCAGTAGAGGTAAGATACATTAGTTTGCAATGACAAACGCACTCCTCTTCTGCCAGTAGACGTACGATACATAAATTGGCAATGACGTACGCAACCCTATTCCGCCCGTAGAGGTACGATATATTAATTGGCAATGACATACGCACTCCTCTCCTGCCAGTAGAGGAAAAAATACATTTTTTGCGATGACATACGCACCCCTCTCTCGCCATTAGAGGAAAAAGTACATTAATTTGCCATGACATACGCACCCTTTTCCCGGCAGTAGTGGTGAAAATACATTAATTTGTCATGTGATTTGCACCCTCTCTCTCCAGTAAACCGCTATCCTTGCCCCAATCCCGCAACTTCGGATATGAACTTTTATGGAATAAATTTTTGTAACTGTTTTTTTTTTTCTGTCTAGAGCCCCTTCAAAACTCGGACTGGTGCCCGGGCTATGGAGGCCCTCCATAACTTTTGGTGGGAAGGTAACAAAGTCATTGAGCCAGTATTCATGTAGGGTGCGATCTTTCTAATTTTGACACACCCAGGAACAAATCTTGTAGCTGCGACACGAAAACGTTTTTTTTGGGGGAAAAGAGTTTGTAGAGCCTTTTTCGCTATACGTAATAATTATAGAGCTCCCTGTCATATCATGATAGGCGGAACCCATTTGTTTGTGCCCTCTCCCATGAAATCTGCATCCTGCCATTATTTACGATCACCTTCCTTCTGTTGTACGGCAAAATCGAAAAATTCATTCTCGTACCCAGGTGCGTGAACTAATCAACTAAATCTATCAGCGTCTAAGAATCGTCATGCTAAATGCTTGACAAAGTCAATTTTTCCGCCCTGTCATCTGATTGGCTAATCCGCGCGTCTAAAAATAGCCTGATCCTAGAAATCGCCGTGACAATTATATACTACAGATGATTGCCCCTACTTATGAGCCCCTGGTTTAACCTAGGCACATGAGTTCTATTCATTTATTTTTCCTCTAAAATAAAAGAAGCCTGATTTAAAAAAAAGTACAGATACCTATAGTAATAGGGCCCATCATGATCAGCATTTAGCATGACGATTCTTAGACGCTGATAGATTTTGGATTCCTTGAGACAAAGTCAATTTTTCCGCCTGTCATCTGATTGGCTAATCCGCGCGTCTAAAAATAGCCTGATCCTAGGAAACGCCGTGACACCTATATGGTACAAGAATGTAGGGAAGTTGATTGCCCCTACTTATGAGCCCCTGGTTAAACGTGCCACGACCAACAATGTGAGATCCTTCGAGTAGCAAGACTTAAGCCCCGTGCAAACCGCACCAGCACCTTCCAGCATTGCTGGCGAATTTTCGCTTTCGACTGAATATAGGACAAAGGAAATGTCAAAATGGGAAATGGACTTTCTGACAATTCCTTTGTCTTCTGGTCAGTCGAGCAAGAATTCGCCAGCAATGCTGGCAGGTGCTGGCGCAGTTTGCACGGGGCTTGCACTAACGCTATCGTGAGCCTCTCAGCAACCCCTTAATATTTTACAGAATGTCTTCAAACCGCTGACCTCACATGGGACCTCATCGCACAGGCACATAACTTCACTCTCCACACATTCCCAGACTTCCTTGCCGGCTTGGAAAGGTCTGGCTGGGTGACGTCACGCACGCACTTAGGCCCCGACGAGTGGCGTTCAGTATGGAACGCGAGTGGAGTGGAACCAAAGAAAAAGATTTGAAATTGACTATGCGGAATTTTAAAAAAGATCGTTATTTAAAGGAATAAAATTAATCTTGTTACGATATAGATGTTTTTTTATTTAAACACATCAATTATTTTGTGGATAAACCCGCACTAAATGAAATAATGTTTTTGTTGTGTTTATTTTTTTTCTTGCCTCAAAAATTCAGCGGTGTTAGCTATGTTTAATCTTTTATTATCCCCGCAGCGCTTTATTGTAGATACTGTTTAGCGTCGGTAAAAAGGGGGTGGGGTTTGGGTATAAGACGCAGTAGATAAGAATAATGACAGTCTAGCTAACCAGTAACTAGCTATTTTATATTAAAAAAAAAAACAAGCTTTGCTGCGTCTTGTTATGTTTTGGACGCTATACTGTTTTTTCAACATCTTGAGGAAGCGACGCTGTCAAGATTAGCGCTCGCATACACTTGAGCAATGAAAACGTGCGGTCGGCAAGGCGCCTCGGCTTTGCATATAACCTTTAGATCAAATCAATCTTCTTAAGCTCATCTTCGTATTGCTTATGAGCTCTGCTCAATGTAAATAAATTAAGTCGATTGATCCGTCTTTATTTGCAATACAGATACTTACTCAGAGCTTGAGCAGAAATATTTCTTGGCTTAAATTGTTTCATTTTCCATATCGGTTAGTGAAAAATATGCGTACGTGTCCCTGAGTACCAGCAAACAGCGTGTTATCAACAGTGGAAGACCCGCTCGAGCTGTGTTTGAGGTAAAGCGAAACACAAGCGTGACTCTGGTCACACGACGTCACGTGAGAATTCACGAGATGTCACGCTATCAACTCAGCAAAATATCAGACTATGGAAATTTTGTACTCATGGTTAGTGCTTGTGGCTTGAGAAAGCTTCGCATATTATGAAAGAGAAAGACTCTGGTCAATTGGAAATGTCTTTTTGGATCACGCCTGACCGCGTCGATTGAAACGTGTCGTTCATAACGCGAACCCCACCTCCTATGAATCTTTTGTTTATCAGGTTTAGCCAATCAGAAGCGAGGTCGAATAGAGTTCAAAGTTATTTTATTTTGAGCCAGCATGCCTGACTGCAGTTGAATGTGAGAAACAAGACAGACTGCTTCAAAGCAAGAATTAAAAAGCTGGTTTAATACTGGCTTTCGAGGCGAGAATGGACGAGGTTTCGAGGCTGAGCGAAAAAGTCCGTCATTTTAATCGACCTTCCGTTACAACGACTCAAAATTCTCCGGAGACGAAAATAATCAAATCTCGTTACAATCTTCGTGACAGAAAACCTCTAAATTGTGGGAAATCCACTGCAAACCTTGATCGACTCAAAAAGATCAAAGACAAGGAAATGTTTGGGAACAAAGGGAGGCTTAAAATTGTGGATTTTAACCCAAATGATTTGGAATGGAAAATCAAAATGAACCATGGCAAACGCAGGGGATCTGGTTCCGTGGAAATCTGCACGCGACCCCGTCTATCGAGCATATCGGAAGAAAAAGAGAACGGTTCTGGATCCGATGCTGAAGCTAGAAGAGGCAGAAGCCCGACAAAACAGCTTGAGATTCTAAATAATTATAGTATTCATGTACAGACAAGAACTTGCTCGTGTATAAATATAGACAAAGGGAAAAAAAACAAACAACCGAACGTGATTCGCGCTCCCTGCCAGCGAAATAGATATTTCCCTGAAGAAACTGCAATTCTGAATATGAATATAGAATCGAATACAGAACATCTAGAAAGCCTACACTTTAAAAATACAGACACAGAGCTAGAATTTGAGGAAACAGCACAGCGTACTTTTACACGATTCCCTTTCCCACCTCAACACCAGTACGAAAGGGAAAGAGCAACAAGCCTTCAAACCAGTGGGAATGAAACGGAAAGTGAACGAATGGAAGAAAATGAACCTATGTCTCCTTTAAATAGTCCATTATACGATATGCCGCCCCCTTCGACGAGAGCAGAGAAAGAAGCTCGAAGATCAAAACGAAGATTACAGTTAGAACAGTGGAAACGTCGAGAAGAAAGACTTGCGCGCTCCGAAAGACTACGGAGACGACGAGACCCCACAAGTTATTCGATAACTATAGAGAAATCCACGAAGGTTCATTGGAGGACCGAAATAGACGACATTTATTATTTTGACACGGATAGTGGAAGCGAGGAGTGTTTATCGCCTTTCTTTAGCAGAGATCTGGTGGTTCTAGGCACATGAATATGATTTCTGGCATTTTATTTACATTTGAATGAAATAGTCTTTAGCACCTTGTGATTTATGATTGACATGTCTGGAAAACGACCTGTCAAATACAAACAAATAGCTTTTTGGGTTGGAAGTATTTGGGTTGAGTTTACCAAAATTGTCTAGAGTTCTGGAGGTTTAATGAGAGAGATTAATCAGAGAAATACAGGGCCTTTTGGAAGTTGATTTGATCAGTTGCCAGCGACAGCATCAAGCTTTTGCCAGAATAGAAATGTTGATTTGTGTTAAAATATTGGATAATGATAATTGTCTGGATTCCACATAAAAATTGCTCCAGGGGACACCATGTCAAATCAACTTTTGTCCCGGAAATAGAAGGTTGACTGTTTATGTTTAGATAGCATACAATGACATTTTTAAAAATAAATTTACAATTTATATTGTAGTAAAGATTTGAGGTTTTTTAGTATTTTTTTTTTTAGCATGCTGCTTTTGTTAGAGACAGGTGTCTTTTACACCTATACTTGCTAGGCAAAAATACTGGCCTTTTATAAAACAATCAAAAGTGTCCCTATGACTAGATCAAACTTTCACCATAACAAAGTGAAAATTTGATATGACCTAAAGAAGGTTTAAGGCTAGAAGGGTTAAGTTTTCAAGAGCGGAAGAAAGGGTTATGTCTTTATTGAGGTTATATTGCCTCTGAATGACTGTAAACTACCAGAAATTTTAAGACTATCAAAAGATACTATAACAGTTTACTTGAGAATAGATTATCTATATTTCTAGAGCCCGGTGGTGTCAAGAACAATTTTGGCTTCTAGTGGCTAAAGTCAGAGAATCACTGAATGCTTTTTAGGGAGATTTTTAGTTGGAAAAAAATGAGTTCTACCCTTAAACCTCTTCAGCCATGGATGTGTGCTGTTAGTCAGATGTGTCAGCTCTTTAGATAGACAATGCTGGTACCATAAGGGTTTCTTGAGGGATCATCTTGATGGGGTCTTCTTACTGATTGCTAGATCAACCTAACAGTCATGCATGTGAAAGTATTGGCTTCCTTCCAAGCTTTACATGAAAGGATGATTTGGAGTTATCATCATAAAACAAGTCAAAATAAAAAGCTAATTCGACATGTTTACAATGATACACATTTATCTATTGTTAATTACTTTTGTTGTAGCAGAGTATTTGGAGTGTCTGAAATAAAGGAAACAGTTCCATAAAAAAAACATCTCAGGAAAAGCAGTTTTGGTGTGGTCAACAGCAATTCTTACCCCCCAAGAGATAGTAGGCTAGATGTGGTTGAGAAAATGTCCAAACCAAAAGCACTAAAGGCAAACCCATTTTTGGTATTTGTGAATTTTATTACAGCCCTAAAGCGGCAAGTCGATTATGTAAAAATCTCCGGTGAATGTCAAAGGAAAAGAAAAAATCCAAATTGTAAAAACAGTTTATCTATTGAAAGTTTCTTTTGAGGATGTGAATGATATTTTGGCCGATTCCAGGCGCGTACACAGGATTGGCTGAGGGGGGGGGGATGTGTGCAGTCATAGGTATCATATTAAAGAAAGCATAGTATTTGAAGCTTCCTTAAAGCCGCATTATCACCAGTTTACTTCCGGTCGTTTACTTAACAATCTCCGATGGTTTTTAACGGAAAACGCGAAAAATATTTCAAAATATTGAAAGCAGTGTGTCTATTGGAAGTTTCTTTGAGAATGTGACTGATAATTTAGAGCGGATGGCCTGTTTAATATCTCGGATTCTAATAGATTCTTTTGACGGTTGAGGTTTCCGTCGGACCTCCGGAGGTAAGCTGGTGATAATGCGGCTTTAAAGGAGGCCAATCACGTCGCCGTGTTGTGCTCCCGCTCAATAGCGAGTCACACAAGCATCCATTTAACCATCGTCTAATTCAAACAAGTAACCAATATATTTTCAATCAAATATTGTCAATGACATATATCAGACTTCACTCGTAGATTTATATTCTGAATTTCCCTTGCGAATAAACCGCTGTATTTTCAATGATAAACAAAGTAGTGGGTGATCGACATTTGTTAACAAGAAATAAACCACTTTTTGGGCGCCCAAGTGGGGGGGGAGTGCGCGGAAGGGTGCGCGCGCACCCTGCGCACCGCCCTGTGAACGCGCCTGGCATTCTAATAGATTCGTTTGTCTCTTGTCGGAAGTAAACTGTTGACACATCTATTTTCCGGCTACTTTTTAGTGCTGAAAATCTAGTCTCGTCTAGTCGTTATTGGATAGAATCATCAGGCAGGCTGAGACTTCATAAGGGATAGCTGCTGGAATAGTGTTTTACCCTAAAAGATAAACCACTCGCCCCCTTTTCCTACCTGCCCCTTCCCGTTTCAGCCCCTGTGATGTCAAAGTTGAATGAGGTCGTGACCCTAATAAATCCTATTGGATCCCGAAACTTGCTGTGATCCCAATATTTTGAAAACCATCAATTTCCCATCACATTATTTTGATCCCTGATCTAAAGCTGATGCCTGACCTAAAAACAGATTTTCAAACAGTTTTTTTTTTTATATTTTATTAATCGCTGGAATGAGCAATTATATTGGTATTTTATAGCTCCAAATACATGTCTTTGTGTCTGTGCTACGTGCCTTGAAGAATTTCGAGTCTTGTGAATACCAGCATGAGTTTTAGATGATTAGTCATTCATCCTTGAATCAATAATACAATAGAAAAGTGTTAGTCACTCTACTAGCCAACCGTGTTTTATTTCAACTACCTCAGTGGTCCTCACTCTATACAATTTTTTGACAAAAGGTAGTGGTCAACCGGCTTCGCGACTTTGCGACAAGCCCCCAACGATGGGTAAAAATCACTGAAGCGCCTAGCTGCATGTATTAGCCACCGCTTCAGACTAGACGCGGTGTAGCGGTGGCCAATATATGCAGCCAGCGCTTCAGTGATGTTACCCATGCTTACATGTGGACTACACGCATAGTCGCAAAGCCGGTTCACGACATCAAACGACTGTTGTATGGGAGTATCTGGCTTATAACAGAGTGACTGATTTCTTAAAGGGGTATAGCGTGAGCACAATTTTATAAAAGATATAGAAGGAGATGAATTAGTTTGTGTCCTTTTTTTAATCATATACATTTTTTTATAAAACAGGGCCTAATACGGACATCGAAAGAGAAAGTGGGGGGAGGGGTGGGGGGCAAGAAAAAGTTTATTTTTTGCCAGAAAACGGTGATGTCAACAATCAAATGTGGATTTTCCTGATTGCCTGTAATAAGCCCAAAACTCGGCCAGAGTTCTCTAGCCTAAACCACAGGCATCTAAGAACTCCAAATTATCTTGACAAAATCCCCAACAACGGTATCAAGATGTGATTGAAGGCAGAATAACCGCCGAAAAACATATAAGCTAGGTTGAGGAGAGGGTTGGGAAATTGTGTAAATTTTAGAAATATTTCGGGCACAGTTCCTAAGTGCCACTTTCCCTGCTATGGACATGCCGTGGTATGCCATGCCGTGTACGGTTTGTGCAAAATACCTGGTTACTATTGATAGACACAAGGAAATCTCTCCCCCCTACACACACGCGCCACACCTCGTTTGTGCCCCTTACCTGTAGCTCTCGCTGTCTGGTTTCTATCGGTAGGAAGTAGCAAGTCACGGTACACAAGGCGGTGAATAATAATAGTACACCAATGGCTGCATTCATTGAACTGTCCGCTAAAACCTAATAGGAATAAAGAGACATAGACGCCGGATTTTTTTCAGTACCGTTCCAAATGCAAATACATAGGCAAATGACAGTTGATTGTTTCATCTTCATTGAATGCATCTACATTTGCAACGGCACATAAAAAGAACGGCATTAAAACTAGGCCATAGTACTTTCCACTGAGACTCCAAACCGGGGTCTTAATCAGGCGCGTACACAGGATTGACTGAGGGGGAAGGGGGGGGGGCAGTTATAATATGGAAAAAGCCGCATAGTATTTAAAGATTCCTTTAAAGGATGGTTCTCACTTGGACGTAAAGCTCCGCGCACACGGTGAGGAAAATTCCACGCATTAACTTTGCTCACTGCCTTGCGAGCCCAAAGATCACCTCAACAGGTGAGCTTTTTTTGCCTCAGTTGCTCGCAAGACGTAATTTCGCTCGATCGACGTATTGTGAGTTTTTGGCCTCGCGAGGCAGTTAGCAAAGTGCACACGTGAAATTTTCCTCACCGTGTGCACCGGGCTTAAGAGCAAACGCATCGTACGTAGTTTTCCAATTCTCACTGGAACGCAAGCGCAAAGGGGAAACGCAAGAGAACACAACTTGCTTGATTTTCTTGCGCTTGTGATTCTGTGTCGTGTTATCATCGTGCCGCTCTAGAAAGGGTTGGCGGATACCGCCACGTTAGCTCGCCGTTTATTGCGCACGAAATTAATGAAAAGCTCGACCCAACGTTTACTGTGGAACCGCCTTATGTAGAAACCTTAACCAAATCAGAACGGTTTGTTGCAAGCGAGGCCTTAGCCCCTTACGCAGTCATCCTGGCCAGAGTCTAAGCTCAAACTAGCGTGAAACATGCAGCACATTTACCAACCTGTGAGATTAAGGGTGCGATGACTCCCCCTATACGGCCAATCCCGTTCATGAGCCCTAAACCAGTAGCACGGAAAGCAGTTGGGTAGATCTGTAATGTTAAAAGAAAGCAGGCTGTAGAGACAGAGGGCGAGATGCAAATCCGTAAGAGAGCGACACTTTTGATTTGTTCTTAATTTTCGACCGTTAGTTTGTATAGGTCATTGCTATTTGTGAAAAAAAAGCATCCATTTCGGCTGACTTGCGGAAGCTAATGTGATATGTTTGATTTAATTTGGTAGTTAAAGTATCAAACTTTGTATTTAGATGGATATTTCGAGATTTTAACGCATTGTGCCTTCCAATTTTAAGTGAAAAAAAGTGTGGCTGACAAGTCCAAGAATACCAACCTCGCTCGTATAACAGATAAGAACTTCATTGCCTGCCAATAGAAGGCCACGAATAATAAACAAGTTGAACGCCAGGAAAACTCTACTATACAAAAAGAGTAGGTTAGCTGAAGAAGGGAGAAAGGAAGTGAAATAGGCTAATTGCAATTATATTGCGCAATGGATGTTCTTTAAATATGATCAAATGTGTATTAATATTATTCTATATTAGAAGACAAATAACCCAAACAAAGCGTAGTAATAAAAATTGCAGGTACAATTACATAAAACATAAAATGTTATGAAACTGTAACCGAACTGAATATTAATTTGTAACAGATAAAAGGACTTTTTAAATGAATCTTGAGTAAGGATGAAAAAAGGGAGGTGGGGGAAGGAAAGAAAGAGATGGTAAAGGTGGAAGGGAGTGGGGTTTAAGAAGGAAGATGATGGTAAGGAAGAGATAGAGAAAGGGAAGTAGAAGGGGAAGAGAAAAAGAAAGAAGTAGTAAGGAGGAAGAGGGAAGGTAGAGGAGGATGAGCAAGGGTTAGAGAAGTTGAACGGGGTAAAAAAGAAGAAGGTGGAGAAGGAAGAGGGAAGAAAGGGGAAGAGGAAAAAAAGAGGTGGTGGAAAAGGAAGAGAAGGATGAAGAAGGGAACAGAAAAAGAAAGTGGTCGTAAAGATTAAAGAGAAAGAGGTGTAGAAGGAAGGGGATGGAAATAAAGAGGTAGCGAAGGAGGTAGAGAAAAAAGATAGGAAGGGGTGGTAGAGATAAAAATGGGAAAAGGAACAGAAAAAGGAGACGAGGGTAGAGAGATCGAGAAAAAGAGAAGAGGAGGAAGGACAAGAAAGAGGGGTTGGTTAAGATGTTAGAAGTGAGGTGAGAGGAGGAAGAGAAAGAGAAGGAACAAGAAGTCAGGAGGAAGAGAAGAGGAAAAAGAGGAGGGGGAGAGGATCAGGGGGAAGGGAAGAGGAAAAATAGGAGGGGGAGATAAATGGAAAAAAAGGAGGGGGAGAGAAGAGGAAAAAGAGGAGGGGGAGAGGATCAGGGGGAAGAGAAGAGAAAAAATAGGAGGGGAAGAGAAGAGGAAAAATAGGAGGGGGAGAGAAATGGAAAAAGAGGAGGGGGAGAGGATCAGGGGGAAGAGAAAAGGAAAAAAAGGAGGGGAAGAGAAGAGGAAAAATAGGAGGGGGAGAGAAATGGAAAAAGAGGAGGGGGAGAGGATCAGGGGGGAGAAAAGAGAAAAATGAGGAGGGGGAGAGAAGATGAAAATGAGGAGGGGGAGAGGATCAGGGGGGAGAAAAGAGGAAAATGAGGGGGGAGAGAAGATGAAAATGAGGAGGGGGAGAGGATCAGGGGGGAGAAAAGAGGAAAATGAGGGGGGAGAGAAGATGAAAATAAGAATGGGAGAGGATAATCACGGTTATAGCGAAGATGATTGTAGTAGGGTGTAGTACATGCCATCCCTGTTAGCCTACCTTCCAGCACAGATGAACAGAAAACAATAGCAAATGGAAGCGATAACAAAGTAAGTCGTCAACAGCGTTTTTCGTCCTACTTTGTCAGCCATAGCCAGCGTCAGAATCATGGCTGAAGATATAATAATATCAGGGCAGACCAGACAGACAGACAGATAATAAAATAATGATAATCAGCTTTTTATGTAGTATACAATAAATCTCAGGAGGGTCAGAAGTACACTGAACATATTTACACAAATGTGTATGTAACAGATCTGTATATGTAACAAAACCGGTGCGTGACATTACCGTGATCCTCCTTATGGAACGTGTGCGTGAAATTACCGTGATCCTTCTTACTACACGTGTGGTGACAATGCCTTGATCCCTCTTTACGTCATGTGTGCGTGACATTATTGTAATCTTGTAATGGTTGATACCATTGGGGCATCAAAACGTTTATGAGACACTCGTGTGCCGCGGCAACCTCGTTCCCAGGGTCTTCTGGGTAATTTTCAATATGGCTGACGAAGCAAGATGCCATATTGAAAATTACCCAGAAGACCCTGGCGACAAGGCTAGAGGAAACCGTCACGGGCCATGCTGATTAATTTATGGCACGCCATAGAACGACAATCAGACAAGGATTCAAGACCGGAGAACGCGAGTGCCTCATCATCAACGTAGTCGGGGTTAATTATACAGAGGGCGTATAAAGCTTTAGAGACCAATCTTACATCCTTACCAGGTAGCTCTGCCGATGTTGTCCAGAGCAACGTCGTGAAATCGTTTGTCGAAAGCAATCTACAAGCACAGGTATCCTGACGGACGAGCGCTAGGCAACAAGTTTATCAAAATATATATACTCAATCGTTTTATACTATGTAATTGATATCAGTTTAAGGAGTGTACATTAAATACACCGAGGGGGGGAGGAAAGATATTGAGGGGGGCTCCGAAAAAATAGGTATAAGGGATATATAGGGATAAAGAAAGAAAATATTAAGGTTCTATAAGGGGGGGGGGGGGCAAACGAAAAACAAAATTTTACAATGAAAGGGGGGCTCTGAAATTTTACGATTATACGGTGTCTTGAGTAAAAATCTTCACTCCTCCCCCCCCCCCCCTCCTCCCCCCCCCTAGGTGTATTAAGAAACACTCCCTTAGTGAGCTGAACCATGTTTATTCCGCGTGGGACTTGGGAGGGGGCGCAATACAGAAACAATAAGAAAATATTTGGGGGGGGGGGGGGGCAGAGCCACACCCCTAATAGTGTGGGGTTTTTTTCAATATTGGAGGGGGACACATGCCCCCAGTGCCCCACCCCCTGCTAGCTTTTTTGGACCGAATATGAGGGACCTAGGCCAGCCCTGGCTACGCCCTTGCCGTTTAGCATCGGCCATAACAGGCAACTGATTTTCTTAACCTCCTTGATCCTACATTGTGTATAGCTTCGTCTTAAACTTGACACTACCTGGGCAATGCGAGCCGCTCGTCATGATCTGTGTAGTGAGAAGTACCAAGCCATAGTAACTAGCAATGACGAAGAACCTGGAAGAGAAGCCTGGCTTTAACTTTTGCCAGAATAAGCGCCTTAGGGAAGCATTGCATGCGTTGCATTTTATAGACTCTAAAGACGAGGTGCTGTTCGATTAAACGAAAGTACCAAAGTTGACAGTACTAACCACCAGAATATTTATCGTTGTGTTGTAAGCTTGTTCTATTAAGTTTCTGAGAGTATTTTTATTCCCTCGTTGTAAAAAAGCTCTCTTATCTTCTAGAGATAAAACTGATGTCAAAATAAGCGCCTCCCTCGTATAAGCGCCTCGACTTGGACATGAAAAAGCATTTAAGCATAGAGTTGCGCTAAGCGTTCACGTGACTTTTGGGTGGAAAATTCAAGGAAAACTAAACACAAAAATATTTGTGAAAACAACCCCTTTCTGACAAAAAAAACTTTCTAGCTTTTTGTAAGCGCTAAATAAGTTGTTTTTTGTTTGTTATTTTACCGCTTAAATCCTGAGCGCTCGCTAGTTTGCCAACCATAGAGCCGCGAACAACGTCGCACTCGCGTTATGTATATGCAAACACGATACCCTCTGAACCATAGTTACTCTACTGGCTATGCCTGAACAGACGAAACATGTGACTTTATATCCACACATCCTTGAATAAAGCTAAACTGTTGCATCATAGTTATGATTGAATAAACTGTTGCATCATAGTTATGATTGAATAAGTATATAAAGAATAAGTGTTTCAGCCCCCCCCCCTCCCTCCCACCCTTTCCCTTGATTTGATGAAACATACCACGAGAAGCCTAACAACAGTGTCGTCAATCGGTATTCGGGAGTTAATAGGTCGCCTACCCTTCCTAGTGCAACCTGAAACATATTACATAACACACATGTCATTTATATCCACAGGCGCATAGGACGGGTCGGCACAGAGGTGCCCCTTGACCGACATGAAGATTTACTATCAAAGAATCACCGCTATATTTCAGACTTTTCACATCATGGTCTAAAAGAGCCTGGGGATAGTGTGCGGGAAACCTGTGAAGTTCTAAAAGCGCCAGGGCCTGGGCCTCTTAAAAAAGGCGACCTGCAAAATCGCTGTAAACACGACATTCTGCAAGTTTACTAGAAAATTATCGGCGTACACAGTTCTAGGGCGACAGAAAAGAATTTAAGCGGACTTTCTAATATTGTATGTACTGTCCTTATAAAAGGGATTGGCCGAGCGAGCAAGAAAACCGAGCTTTCGAAACAAGATTGATTGATGCTTGAGTTTTAAATAGCCTGACGAACTCTGGTCCTCCCTTTTTTTCTTGGGTTGTACTCCGTCTTATAAAAGGTCCCTACCTGTCAACCTCCAAAAATCTCAAGGCTTGAGAATTCTTTGGGGGAGGGGTGGGGTATATTCTTTTTTTGGGAGGAGGGGTAGGTTTTATCTGGCAGGCGTTTGCCGTATTGAAAGCTCTCACGAACAAATCAAAATTGCGCTACGCAATGGAATTATTGTTTTAAATATTTTAATAGAAAATAGGCAAAATGACGATTTTCTATAGAATAATTTTTCGGAAGCGTTAAAAAATCGGGAGATTTGGTGCTTAGTGCGGGAGAAGGGGTCCAAAATCTTGAGACTCCCGCCTAATGCGGGAGAGTTGACAGGTATGAAGGTCCCACCCCCCAACACCCCTTTCGAGCCATTCCAGGATACGTGCTTGTAAAGCCTACGGCACGCTAGGCGAGTTTAGATAAGAAAAGTGGCTTACTTCATGTGAAAGTCCTTGCAGCTCGCCAATTGGTAGCTCAGCTTTTTGTATTCGCGCCATCTCTTGTAGAACTTTATGCGCTTCTTCTTTCTCGCCGGAAGCAATGAGAAAGTGACTGGACTCTTGCATCCACTGGAAAAGAAAAATAATTCAACTACACTCAAGTCTTCCCATTTGCAAATGCTCAAAGCGAAAGTAGACCACTTAGAGTAAACCACTTTGGGTGGAACACGCTTTTTTGCTTATTTGAAACTATCAAAACGAGTAAATTTTATAAATAGAAATAGTCTCGAGTCTAGTGATAAGCATAAAAGCATTTGTATCTCTATAATTTTATTAAAAAGAAAGTCAATCCACGCCGCGATTTTATGCTCCCGCTAAATGCTGAGTCACACAAAAAGAATCCATTACCCTCGGCTAATTCAAGCGGGTGAGCAAGATTTTTTTTAATCAAATATCGTCAACAACATATCAGACTTCATTCGTAGATTGTTATTTTGAAGTTTCCTTGCGAAAAAGCCATTTTATCTTCAATTATATAAACAAGAACAAAGGAGTGGTTGATAGACATTCCTCATGGACATTCTTCATGGATTTCTAAAAATGAAAGGTTCGTTACCTTACTAAGAATGAGAAATACGACTAGCGGAAAGGTGATGGCAACGACGAATGACCGCCATCCCAGCCACGGCACGAACACCATTCCAACCAATGACGTCATGAAGGAGCCTATCGCCCAGGCAACCTATGCAAAGGAAACAAACGAAACACATGACAAATGTAGTGGTATCGGCGTCGCAAGTTGTGTGACGGAATTTCCATTACAGAAACTGGCTAACCCGCCAGTTTGTGTGTTATCAATTGTGCCGAGTTGAACGCCCTCAAGGCGAAATTACACCCCCCCCCCCCCTCCCTGACAACCAAGTTAGTTATTTCTTACAAAGAAATCTTCAAATATTATGCTTTTTCCATATGATCTCTACGACTGACCCCCCCCCCCCCCCCCCATCGATATAGAAAGTACAATCGGGTACGACACCAAAAAATATATATCGAATGGCGTCAGATTTTGGAAAGGTGGGCCGATGCCGAATATACATATTCACAATAAACCAGCCCGACAAATGAGCACATGTGAATCCTTAAACGTTTTTACCCCTAGAGACATAACAGTTGCTCCTCGATGCTTGATAGGAGAATATTCAACTAGCAAAGCAGCGCTATAAAAGAAAAAAATTAAAATGTAAAGGAAATGGTCTCATTTTGTCTAATGTTTTATTCTACAAAAAGGACATCATTTTCATATGCTAGTGGTTGAATTTGTTTTCCTTACTTTAAACATTTGCCCCCAAGTCCAAAGCCGACGATCGAGCAATTACGGTAGTTATTTGGGTTATTACGCCTGAATTAGAGTGTTTAATGTGAGAATTGCTGCAAATGTTTGTTTGTTTCCTCTTTATTTTGTAATCCTTACTTCAGTCCGATACCCCCAAGTCCAAAGCCGACGATCCCTCTCAAGAACAGTAACCAGGGATATGAAGGTGAGAACGCACTCAGAAGACCAGCGTACGCCACGGCCACACTACTCACTATTAACATCTGGAAACACATTATTTTTTAACACTTGTACAAGAGCTGCAAACATTCAGGTGTCCACTTGCATTGTGTGCGTGCATGTCTGCGTGTGTTACCGCCCTACGTGCCTTGCGTGCGTGCATGTCTGCGTGTGTTACCGCTTACGTGCCTTGTGTGCGTGCATGTCTGCGTGTGTACCCGCCCTACGTGCCTTGCGTGCGTGCATGTTTGCGTGTGTACCCGCCCTACGTGCCTTGTGTGCGTGCATGTCTGCGTGTGTTACCGCCTACGTGCATTGTGTGCGTGCATATGTCTGTGTGTGTTACCGCCCTACGTGCCTTGCGTGCGTGCATGTCTGCGTGTGTTACCGCCTACGTGCCTTGCGTGCGTGCATGTCTGCGTGTGTTACCGCCTACGTGCCTTGTGTGCGTGCATGTCTGCGTGTGTTACCGCCCTACGTGCCTTGTGTGCGCGCATGTCTGCGTGTGTTACCGCCCTACGTGCCTTCTGTGCGTGCATGTCTGCGTGTGTTACCGCCCTACGTGCCTTCTGTGCGTGCATGTCTGCGTGTGTTACCGCCCTACGTGCCTTCTGTGCGTGCATGTCTGCGTGTGTTACCGCCCTACGTGCCTTGTGTGCGTGCATGTCTGCGTGTGTTACCGCCCTACGTGCCTTCTGTGCGTGCATGTCTGCGTGTGTTACCGCCCTACGTGCCTTGTGTCGATTATATGTCTGTGTGTGTCCGCATTACGTGCCTTCTGTGCGTGCATGTCTGCGTGTGTTACCGCCCTACGTGCCTTGTGTCGATTATATGTCTGTGTGTGTCCGCATTACGTGCCTTCTGTGCGTGCATGTCTGCGTGTGTTACCGCCCTACGTGCCTTGTGTGCGTGCATGTCTGCGTGTGTTACCGCCCTACGTGCCTTCTGTGCGTGCATGTCTGCGTGTGTTACCGCCCTACGTGCCTTCTGTGCGTGCATGTCTGCGTGTGTTACCGCCCTACGTGCATTGTGTGCGTGCATATGTCTGTGTGTGTTACCGCCCTACGTGCCTTGCGTGCGTGCATGTCTGCGTGTGTTACCGCCCTACGTGCCTTCTGTGCGTGCATGTCTGCGTGTGTTACCGCCCTACGTGCCTTGTGTGCGTGCATGTCTGCGTGTGTTACCGCCCTACGTGCCTTGTGTGCGTGCATGCCTGCGTGTGTTACCGCCCTACGTGCCTTCTGTGCGTGCATATGTCTGCGTGTGTGACATACGTGCGGGTGCTTACATGTCTATCCGCAGGCTTGCATGCCTATCTGCGTGCGTGAATGCGGGCTCTTCCGGCATGTTTGCTTGCTTGTGTGCACCCCGGCCTCATTGTGCTCCCGACATGCGTGCCTTCTTGCGTGCGTACGTGTTTGCGTGCGTGCTCTTCCTGTGTATGTACCTGTGTGTGTGCGTGCCTGCCTTCTTGTGCTCCCGCCATGCGTGTCTTCTTGGGTGCGTCCGTGTTTGCGCGCGTGTCCTTCCTGTGTATGTACCTGCGTGTGTGCGTGCCTGCCTTAATGTGCTCCCGCCATGCGCGCCTTCTTGCGTGCGTGCGTGCCTGCGCGCGTGCTCTTCCTGTGTATGTTTCTGCGTATGTGCGTGCCCGCCTTCTTGTGATCCCGCCATGCGTGCCTTCTTGCGTGCGTGCGTGTTTGCGCGCGTGCTCTTCCTGTGTATGTACCTGCGTATGTGCGTGCCTGCCTTCTTGTGCTCCCGCCATGCATGCCTTCATGCGTGTGTCCGTGTTTGCGCGCATGTCCTTCCTGCGTATGTACCTGCGTGTGTGAGTGCCTGCCTTCTTGTGCTCCCGCCATGCGTGCCTTCTTACGTGTTTGCACGCGTGTTCTTCCTGCGTGTTCGCCTGGTGCTTGTGTTCGTATTTACCCTACCTGCCTGCACGCATCCCTTTCTGCAACTCTCTGCCTAGCGTGTCAAAGTGCTATTGCTCTCTTACCGGCTTTCTCCCGAAGTTGTCTCCCATCCAACCCAGGGTTGGGGACCCAACGAGGAACATGATAAACACAACCTTGGAGAAAAAGCACGTCAGATCTTTATGTCTGTTGTCATAAAACTAAAAATGCACCCTTGTTTCCAATCAGCACGTGACGTATCGCAAGCTCTCATTGGCTATTAACATCAAACGACACGTGACCTGACGTCTTCACCTAGTAACCATAGCAACTCACCGTGGTGATCATGGCAACCTGTACTATGGACAAATCCCACTCGCATTTGACGTAAGGCACTAATATGGATAGCATGGTGATTTCCATGGCGTCCGCAACCTGACGATAACAGAAATACTTTAAGATTCTTTATGAAACCCTATGCAAAGAAAAATATATTTTACGCAACCGACTTTAAGATGATTAACGTCGTGCTAAGAGTGAAATGTCGTTCATTTTTAAGTCACTACGCCACCGGCCTGTCTGACTTTATAAAGTCAATCTGACTAGGCAACTTTGCTTAACATGCATTCAGTGCCGTAGCAGGGGCTCCCTCCACCCCCCTCAGTATTTCCAAAAAAAATATGTTTCTATGTTTCTGTATCGTTCCTCTCACCCCCCCCCCCCCCCCCCCCCCCACCACCACCACCACTACCACCATTTCTAGGCCTGCTACAGGTGTGGAATTTCTGTACCCTTTGAAATGAGCTGATGATGCCCAGGCGTAGTTGATACCATCCGTAGCCGGCGGACTCTACGGCGTCTGAAACCGTGAAGGTGGGTGATGTCTTCCCTGTAATGTCACGTGACATAAGTTGATGGTCTTTGCAAAAATGAAATTATGGATGGAATGAGGGTCACAGTTAACTCAATCCTTCCTCAAACCCTGGTTTGTTTCGGGGGGGGGGGGGGATGCTGGAGTGTACAGACGTGATACCTTATACAGAAAGGATATATATGCTACATCACCTACATTAGTATCAGCTCTCTTATATTTTTATGTATTACTTTTATCATCTCTTCAATGCCCTCATCTGTCTAGTTATTTCATTTTGACGCGAATAATTGATAAAATTAATAATCGGCATTAATTGATCATAATTGATACCAATGTGCTAAATAAATTATTATTATATTATTATATTAGTTCAATACATAATATTGAGATAGTAGGGAGTATAAAGAGAGAGAGAGAGAGAGAGAGAGAGAGAGAGAGAGAGAGAGAGAGAGAGAGAGAGAGAGAGAGAGAGAGAGAGAGAGAGAGAGAGAGAGTTAACAATTGCGGATGATAATTAACCATTTAGTATCAAAATATATCTTAACAATGGCCTTTTGATTATCAATTTTAATCAATTTGTTACGTCGGGCTGTTATGTCTGTTATGTATGAAATAAGCAGATTTTACCTCTGTCATCCGTCCCATAGCGCTTTTCTTCCGCAAGCTCGAACATCTTCATCATCTTTCATCAGTCATCATTTGTCAATCATCAAGGGCACTCGTCCGAATCATACCATTCCCAGCGTACTGGTAGATCGAGAATGCAGGAAATTGTATATTCTGTCTTTTTAAGCATTCATTTCTTAGCAACTAATTATGTTCTGATGTCAATGATGTGGAGAAGACAGACTGACGTATGTCTTCTCTCCCCTTCAGGGGTCTGAATGTTATTAAAATATCTTAGTTTGAATTCGGTTTTTCGAACAAAGATTTCAGCTAGCTGGCTAGAGTTCATTTGCGTTATCTGAGCTCTACTTTGTGGGGTTCCTCTTTTTGATTATAAGAGACCCAGACACCCTTTTGCAACCATTAGCAAACAAAGTTCAAGTGAGTCTACAGACCAAAACATCGGCTTCGGCTGAAATGTATACTTTTTCAAGTGAGTTTATTAAATTCTCTTTCTATCTAAATTTATTTTTCTTTGCTGTCGTCGTCCAGGGGCGGTTATTGCACGGGTCTAAGCTTAGAATGAGATTACAGCAAGCCAAGAACCTTAACTTGAGCAAGTTCAATAACGAATAATATCACCAATAACCTTTATCATTATTACCTACCTCCATCAATGGCTTGCCAGTCTATCTCGCAGCTTTGAAATTATTATCTTGAGGAAGACCGCGATAAATTTCGCCGAATGGAGAGCGCAGTTTTTACTAAATGTGATTTTTTCGCTTTCTTTATTACGCATCGATAGTCCTATTCTTCTCTAGAAAAGCTAACCGTCTATAGTAGCCAAGGGGGCGGTGATATTGGGTATCATCAGAAACACATTCAATGCGTTGATATCACTAGCCCGTGAAAATTATGTCTATGGCTAAGTTCAAACGTCGTATTGAGCAGTATTTAAAGAATATGCTTGCAAATGAATTGTTTCATTGTTTTATCTTCTTTTACATGCATTTGCATTTGGCGAATTCCGCTGGCAAAGAGGGGAAAGAGGAATGTTATAATTGATGTTTGAATAAGTTGGGGAATGGGGGTTTGGGGATGGATGCGACGGTATGTGTGAGAAGGGCTGAGTGGGAAAAGGAGGAAATTGACTGGAACATCTCTTTCCAAATAAATTAAATTTCAAAAGATCACAATTTGCTCACATTCTCAACAGCACTTTATCAATTCATCATCCCTTTATTTCAAGAAAATATCATTTTATTTGAAGAAAATATCTATTTTTTTCGAAACCGGGATAACAATTCTCTTAGCTCTGTTAAGAAAATAGTGGTATCGTTAACGAACAAAATCGCAAGAAAAATGAGGCTATGCCTAGGAATAATACATACAAATACAAAATAGACCCAAAATTTGGCACATGATAGGACTCTCCTCGTTAATACATTCCTCTTTTTATACACGGGATATTCCCAATTATTTAGAGATAAATTGCAATATCTGTATTCAAATCCGTAATTTAGTAAAGTTCCATTATGGCTATCGCCACGATTTAACATTTGTCTTGCTCTAAGCCTTCCAATGGATCCTGCAGTGTTTGGCATGTTTACTCGTCCTTCAATCAAAATAAAGCAGCAGTGAATTATATAATATTGGCCGCTAATGTTTTACAGTTTATCCAATAAACAAACGATACAAGGGTGTAGCCACGGGGGTGGCCAAGGGGACCCGCCCCCCCCCTTCCATTATGGCTATCGCCACGATTTAACATTTGTCTTGCTCTAAGCCTTCCAATGGATCCTGCAGTGTTTGGCATGTTTACTCGTCCTTCAATCAAAATAAAGCAGCAGTGAATTATATAATATTGGCCGCTAATGTTTTACAGTTTATCCAATAAACAAACGATACAAGGGTGTAGCCACGGGGGTGGCCAAGGGGACCCGCCCCCCCCCCCCCCCCCTTTTAGCAGCCAAAAATACAGTAAATGTATGATACATTATCTAAAATACAGAAGAAAATGCCTTGGAAGGGCCTTTTGCCCCCCCCCCCCCCCCCCCCCCCTGTTAAAAATCCTGAATACGCCGCTGCGGTACCACAACCAAATATCATTGCTTTATATCTAAATGTCTGTATCCGGTTTTCAGCAAACCCCTAAACCCCGATGTCGCAGGGGCTACCTGGAAGGGCAACAGTTTTCCCTTATCAAAGATTGGAGGTATATATATTTAGTTCAAATTCGCATTACACCTTTTTCAGCTGTAGTTATCGCTGCCTGGTTTCTGTCGTACGGCACACATAAATGAAGAAACGCACCCCTCGCCTCCACCTCTCCCCCCCCCTACACACACATACACACGCCAAACCCCGTTTGTGTCTCATACCTGTAGCTCTAGCTGTCTGGTTTCTATCGGTAGGAAGTAGCAAGTCACGGTACACAAGGCGGTAAAGAAAAATAACACGCCAATTGCTGCATTCAGTGAGCTTGCTGCTAAAACCTGATGAGGATAACCAAAGAGAAAATGAAAAAGAGTGTCATGTTCATATTAATACAGTGCTGCAGCAGGTCCCGAAAAATTGGAGGGTCACTATACTGAAACATTAAGAAAATATTGGGCCACAGCTACTCCTGACTGGTTATTTCCTTGTACTTTTTTAATATTTGGGGGTGGGGGGTTGGGGGGCATGTGCTCCCAGTGCCCCACCCCCTGCTACAGCCTTCTTAATATGTATTGAATGCTGAATAAAATAACTCTTGTATAGATGTTAACTTTAACCACGGCGGTGCAAACAGGGCCATAGACACGACTATATTATAAGCTAATTTTTTACTGAGACAATATATGATCGAGGGAAAATATCAGAAAATGGAGTAGCATAATGTCTTGCAATAAAAATCCATGACTAAAGAAAGTGCTACACTCCGTCTTCTACGTCGTCTTAAGAACGTATTATAACTACAGTATTCAACTGGCGTTCCCGTTTAGTGTATAACTTCTATTCATTTATGATCCTTAAATAAAGAAAATAATTATCTCTATGATAAATGAGCTCTGGCTAAACGCGTGTTTCACTCATTTCAGATTCACTTACTGAGAGATTGACTTACCTGACAAATAAGGGGATTCGGCCTACTTCTAGTTCTGACTACAGATATATTGACTAACCTGAGAGATTAGGGGAGTGATTAATCCTCCTATTCGGCCTGCTCCTAGCGCGTATCCTAACCCCGTAGCACGGAATGCAGTCGGGTAGACCTGTAAAAATAATTACAAGGATACTCGCCATAGCCCTAGTGGCCCAAAGCACTCGGGGGGTTGACTATCCAGCGGCAACACTGCTTTAGAGACTTACAGAGAAAGGGGAAGGGGTGGTAAGGGTGATGATGGCCTGCGTAGCAACCACTCGTGTTTTTGGCGGAAAATTGCGCTCACCCCATTTTTCGCGCGGTCAGAATCTCGCTCATCGACCTTTTCGTCGGTTTGGGGATTCTTTTCCTTTAAAACACACTGCAAGGCTTTCCTTACTAGGGAGATGAGGGCCCGGCCTATTTATCTTCATAATTAGGTTTGAGCCGACAATAAGGGGAACCCCGCAGCAGCCTCCGTTTTTTAGGAGTATCCTCAAACCTTAAATTTCTATCTTCTAGATTTATTTATACAAACATAGACATTAACAGTAAAACGGCATCTCCAGATGCCAGCAAACGATTCAACTCTATAAATCAGCGTAAGTCACCGACCTCTCCTGTGTAACAGACCAGCACTTCACTAGCGGCAAGTGTGATGCCACGAATGATATATAAGTTTAAAGTCGAGACGATCCTAGAATAAGAATTTGAGTACATGTTGGTGTGGTGGATAATATCTATAGAAGAACAAAATATAACAAATGATGATGATGACAATGATGACATTGATCTGATAATGGCAATAAAATATGATAATGATGATGGTGATTCAAGCGCGTACACAGGGGGGTACACAGGGTGCGCGCGTACCCCCCTCGGCTACCAAAAAGTGGGTCATTTCTTATTAAGGAATCTTCAAATACTAGGCTTTTTCCATATGATGCGCACGTGACTGCGCGCCCCCTCCCCCTCTGCTAATCCTGGGTACGCGCCTGTGATGGTGATTGTGTTGGTGTTGGTAATAGTCACCACCAGTATGACTATGATGGTTTAGATTATTGTGATTGTCGAATGACCATATAATCGAATATAATGTAGACGATTTTAGTTTTAGGGGATGCTAATGACGAAATCACCGTCAACGTGCAATTGGCGACCTTGAGCTAACTCATCACGTGACTTTTTCAGTGGCAAATCCAAAAAGAAATGGACACAGAAACGTTATGTTGTATGCCCGACAGTCGGGAAAAGTGGACTAAATGGGCCTTTATGCCCGACAGTTTTCAATTCATTCAAATAAACCCTTAACTTGTCGATTTAGTGAGTACAGAGTATTCTATATTTGTTGAGAAAGGGCAGGCAAATCTTTGAGATTTGTTATTGGTATTTTCATTTAAAAACTTCAATTTAAACGTTTAAAAACGTTTTCTGTTGACTATGTACATTATAGAATCGTAATTTTAATGGCCCCTTTTTACAATATGCTGCTAAATGTCGACAGTTATCGATTTGCAAGAATATCACGGCAAATTATCAACCTTATGAGCTCAAAGTATTATGTATTTGTATAGGACAAGCGAATCTGAATTGAGCTATGTTGTCGAAAAAGAAAGTTTTTTCTTGCTTGTAGACACTACAAACACCTTTCACTTTTCACCTGTTATTGTAGCACAAAAAATCAAGTGTCACTAAAATAACGATTTTATAATGTATACAAGAAAGAAAAAAACATTAAATTCCGACAACAAAGTTCAATTCAGAATCGCTTGCCCTTTCTAAACAGATAGAATACTCACTAGGCTGGCATTTTACTGGCTTATTTGAATAAATTGGAAACTGTCGGGCATATAGTCCATTGAAAACCTGTCCCGACAGTTGTAGAAGATAAAATTCAGTGTCACTTTAATAACGATTTTATAGTGTATACAAGCAAGGAAAAACGTTCAATTCCAACAAAAAGATTCGCTTGCCCTTTCTCCACAAAAATACAATCGCTAGGTCGACAATTTACTGTGATAATTTCGTAAATTTAGAAATGCCGACATTTAGCAGCATATTGTAGAAAATTCCCAAGTGCCACTAAAATCACGATTCCAAAGTGAAGTGTACATAGACGAAGGAAAATATCCAATACCAACACCAAAGCTGGGTTGTTTGAAAAAATTGAAAACTGTCGGGCATTTGTTCCATTGAGGACCTTTCCCGACTGTTGGGCATTTGCCAAGTTTTTTTTGTTATTTTGCTGCTTGGAGCCTAAGCGCCCGCGCTTCTCGCACCCAAAAAGTCACGTGAAACAGTCACGTGATCTGTTAGTGCAGGTCGCCTACCGTACCTTCCAGTACAGATGAACAAAAAGCAAAAGAAGATAGATGCGATGGCAAAGTATATCGTCAACAGAGATTTGCGCCGCACTTTGTCGATTATAAATATCGTCAAAATCATTGCTGAGGAAAATAATAAAAATGCAATATAATAAATTCTCCAAGCTACTTGACTAACGGATTGATGCTGTCCATTCTCCCTAGCCAAATGAAACTTGTTCAGATAAATCATGTTATACTATGGGCTCATGACATACTCGTTAGATGGTTTTTTTATGATTTCCTTTGCTTTGGCTGCAAAATTTCTCGCATCCTTACCAGGTAGCTCTATTCTATATACCTTTCTCATATCCTTACCAGGTAGCTTTATAGACCTTTCTCACATCCTTACCGGGTAGCTCTACCTTTCTTACATCCTTACCAGGTAGCTCTTTAGACCTTTCTCATATCCTTACCAGGTAACTCTATATACCTTTTTCACATCCTTACCGGGTAGCTCTATATACCTATATAATATCCTTAGGGAGTGTTCATTATTTATGGCCGAGGGGGGTCGGTTCCCACATAGGTAGGGCTAAAAAAGTAAATACCGGGTAGCTTTATAGAACTTTCTCACAACCTTACCGGGTAACTCTGCTGATGTTGTCCAGAGCAATGTTATAAAATCTCTTTTTCTAAGTAATCTACAGCCGCATTCTTCCTTACGAACAAAAGCTAGAAAACAAGAGTAACAAAGTGAGCAAAGGCCACTAATGGTAAAACTATCCGGGTATAATATAATAATGGATTGTATATTGTCCATTGCCCTAGAATACACCTTTTTTTAAACAACGTAGTCAGTGCAAATAGTAAATACCAATTGTCAATTGTCATTTAGGTATTATCCCAATATTTCCAGTATATTTGCTGCAAATATATGTGAAAGTCATGCGAGTCAACTTGTCTTTTTTTCACCAATATTCGATACCCAATAATCAGCAATCTGTCTTAGGACTGTTATTCGCCGTTTTCACTGACCTGTTTTTTGAATTAGGTGTATAAATGCTTTAGGAAGGCGTATGGATGTATAACGATGGGGATCACATGGGTAGCCACACGGGCTGTGCGCCGTCTCCTCCCATCCACCCCAATGCATTCCAACGCCAAAGCGTTGTATTTCCCATATTTCGTAGTGATATATCTATGCCCACGCACCCCTCCCCTTCCCCATCTGCAAAACCTAAAAGCTAAACCTGCCTGTACCTGGGCAATTTGAGCCGCTGGTCATCATCTGTGTGGTCAGCAGTGCCATGCCATAGTAGCTTAAAATTACCGAGAACCTGAAACAGAAACCTGGGTTTACTGACAGAGTATACAGAATTAAAAATAGTTAGCATAAGTAGGAAAGTGTAGGCAGGACCATGCTTATTGTACTCAATCACTTCTTGGAAAGCCTTGCGGCTATGCCAGGCCTACTTCCCCACCCCCACACCTATTCCCTAATGTTGTCATAGATAAAACCCAGTGTGCATCAGGTTTCACCCTGATAAAGAAAAATAATAACAAAATGTCATCAGGTTCCTCCCTCGACAAGCACATGTTATCGAAATAAAAAATCCTGGTCAAACATACCAAGTGAGGGATAATAACAGCGTTGTCACTCGGTATTCTGTGTTGAATAAGTCGACTATCCTACCTCGAGCAACCTGGAAAACATGTATCTGTGATGTTTTAACAAGAAAAAATAATTTTGGGAAGGTATCCAAGAGAGGTGTTGCTGAGGGAAGAGGGAAGATACCTTCTCCCCTCAGCAACACCTATTTAAGTATAGTTGTTTGATAAGAGCGGGTTTTCGTACCATGACACCCTAGCCCGGTAGTGGGGGGGGGGGGGGGGGGTGATCGTCGGCAAAATCGATTTTAATCTTAAGGGATGGCACTTGTGCGTGGCCAACAGAAATTCTTAACCCTAAGAGATGGCAAATTGGGTGTGGTCGAAGGAATTGTAAATCCTTTTCGTCTATTCTGGCTCACTCTTAAAAGAGATGGCCAGACTCGGAAAAAAAACGTTGGACACCCCCTTAGGAACAGCAGTTGGTCTATTTTTATACCCTAAGGGATAGGAACATCGGAAAAATCCTTCAACACCCCTAAGGGATAGCAGTGGGTCGAAATTTTATACCCTAAAAGATGTGACGATCACCCCCCTCTAGACGAATGCCTGATGAAAGGGGTAGGGAAAAAACAAGAAAGGCCGATAAAAAGGAAGGTATGCGGCCTAGTGAAGAGAGGAGCTAGTAAGCAATAAAAAGCTGAGAAAACAGCAAAGGGACAAAAAATATATATTAACATAAATCTATAATGTATGACATTAAATCATGAAAAGGATATTATATAGACTTTACGGCAGCCTTCTGGTCTAAATCTCCTCTTGTACAAAGTTTTCTCATCGGGAGGTTAGACCAGGTACTAGTCGACGTGAAGGTATACGAACTGGCAGCCAAGGGATACTAGGAAGGCCAGAAAACGTGGGTACCTATCTAGGGAAATGTTTAAATCTTGGGGGGAGGGAGGAGATCTTAGATAAAGAGAATAGGAAGAAACGTGGCTACCTATCTAGGGGAATGTTTGAATGTTGGAGGGAGGGAGGGGGGCTTGATGAAGACAATAGGAAGAAACATGGCTACCTATCTAGGGGAATGTTTGAATCTTGGGGGGAGGGAGGAGGTATTAGATAAAGAGAATAGGAAGAAACATGGGTACCTATCTAGGGGAATGTTTGAATCTTGGGGGGAGGGAGAAGGTATTAGATGAAGAGAATAGGAAGAAACATGGCTACCTATCTAGGGGAATGTTTGAATCTTGGGGGGAGGGAGGGATTCTTAGATAAAGAGAATAGGAAGAAACATGGGTACCTATCTAGGGGAATGTTTAAATGTTGGAGGGAGGGAGGGGGGCTTGATGAAGACAATAGGAAGAAACGTGGGTACCTATCTAGGGGAATGTTTAAATGTTGGAGGGAGGGAGGGGGTCTTAGATAAAGAGAATAGGAAGAAACGTGGGTACCTATCTAGGGAAATGTTTGAATGTTGGGGGAGGGAGGGGGTCTTAGATAAAGAGAATAGGAAGAAACGTGGGTACCTATCTAGGGAAATGATTAAATCTTGGGGGGAGGGAGGAGATCTTACATAAAGAGAATAGGAAGAGGCATACCTCGTGTGAAAGACCTTTTAACTCGCCCTTGGGCATCTCTGTCTTATTGATCCGAGCCATGTCTTGAAGGGGTTTCATCGCTTCTTCTACCTCTCCAGATGTAATATAGAAATGGCTGGACTCTGATACCCACTACAAGGCAAAGATATGACCAGATAATGCTTAAATGCACAAACATGATAGAAAAAGAACCTGGGAGATCACAATCTATACAAGTACTCGAATCCTGTCTTTGAGAGATCTTCATTGGATGGGAGACTGACATTACAACGTACTGCCCCCCTTTCTCGACCTCACAATTTCCCTCCCAAAAACATGTTTTCATAACATGAAACTCAAGCCCAATGCTAAAATGATTCTAGGTATCCAAAAAACAGGAGGAGGAAGGAGACAGAGTATTTCTCCCCACCACTTCCAGTGCTCTTGTTTAGGTTCCCTTATCTTACGTTGTCTATGTCAGATGTAAACAATGCGTCGACTCAGTACAAACCTTCAACATACATTTTATCAAGGAACGTCTTTTACCTTAGCCAAAAAAAGAAATACGACTAGCGGAAAGGTGATGGCAACGACGAATGACCGCCATCCCAGCCACGGCACGAACACCATTCCAACCAATGACGTCATGAAGGAGCCTATCGCCCAGGCAACCTGCCAAAACAAAACTCGGGTTAAAGAATGTCGATCAACTACTCATTTAGTGCTATTTACCATTTGAAATACATCGGTTTATTTGCCAAAATGATCACTCACGATTGAAGTTTAATGCCTTATTGCTTTCAATTTCATTGAAAGCATCTCAGTCACTTGATTGGATTAGCCGATGGAAATGGATTCTTTGAGTAAGTTATTGGCCTTCTTTAAAGGAGCGATCATAATGATGATAGCTGCCATCAGCAGTATGACATTGGAATTCAAAAGACTATCAATCTTTGAATATATATGGAGATGACTCCCAGGAAAATCAGGCTGATTTGTGGGATGTTTCTGGTAACATTTGTCTCTTCTCGGGAGGGGGATTGTCCCGTATATACTGTATGTCAGGCTTAGTTAAGGGGTCAAGTTTGATGGGTGTCTTCAAACTCAGAGGACTATGGTATAAACCTGGTGATCCGGTGTGCTTGTGTGACAGGCTGGATAATGAATAAGCTATAAATTAACACAAGGTGGAAAAGGCTAGTTGTACGCCTCTGTAAAACAGAGTGGTTACGCTTACGTTTCGCGCGTTAGCTTTTGGCGGAGAAAGAGCAATAAGAATCAAAGGGCTAGCGCTCAGCGACGGCGACGGCAGAGAGAACGTAAAACCCAAAAAAAGTTTTCATGCTTTGCCCCAATTCAAAACTAGTTTTGATAAATTTTACACGTTTTTGTAGTACCCCAAAATTATAGACAAATCTAGAATCTTATTTCTAACATAGCAAACACGGATAGTATAGTTTTCAGCGCACACGTTCCCGTCATCGCTAGACCGGGAAACTTGGAGTTTTCACGTTGTAGTTTGAAGAAAAACGGCTGAAATGTATAGGACAGAATCGATTTCGAACCCATTTCATGTCTAGTCTGGCTCTTTGAATTTCAATTATTTTTTGCCGTCGCTGTTCGCGTTGCCGTCGTCGTTGCTTAAATTCCCTACTGTTTCACAGGGGCGCACAACTTACTTTACCTGGTGTTGATATATAGCTTTTCAACGCCACGCCTACGCCATCCATCTAGATTTTCTACAGCTTGTCTGTAGTCTTTCTAGTTATATCGTCATTGATAATGCGTGTATGAGACTCTCTATATGGTTATGTGACGGACTAAATAACCATTGTATCCCTACCCCAAGTGACAACACAGTTGCCCCGCGATGCTTGATGGGAGAATACTCTGTCAACAAGGCAGCGCTAAAAAATAACATAATTTCACGTTATTGCTTGAATAAGCGCCGCGGTACATACTGAATTTGTCACGTACCTAGCGAGGCCACTATACGGAGAAGGCGCTTATTCAAAATCGGTTATATCTCTAGATAAAAAAAAGTGCCTTTTTACAACGTATCATGGAGTAAAAATCCTCCCAGAACCATAATAAAGTAAGCTTTACGTAATGAAATGTTGTGTCAATTATCGTTGCTTCTCTTCTTAACGTACCGTACCCCTCATCATTATCACAGACTATTAAGTGCAACAAATACTAGGCGAGGCGCCCACGTGGTTGTATCGTCTATAAAAGTAGTTTCGCCCACGCTTCAAGGTGTTTCACCCGCGGTTAAAAATACGATTTTCTCTCGGGCTCTTTCATCAGAAAACGTTTTGTTCGAATGTATATCTCGCTGCTTTAGAAAAATCAAAACTAATGGAATACTCAATCGATCGCAATGATCTTTATGGCAAAAAAAAAAGGCTCAGATATGTGGGATTCTTTTTCACCAGAAAATTTAGCTCTGATAAGTGGAATTACGTGCGTACGGCTATAACTATTCCAGTGCTCTCTCGATTGCCACTATCTTTATGTCAAATTAAAGCTCAAATATAACGGAATCTTGTTTGTTTACATATTCATATTTTCCCCGCAGGAAAGGCGAATATTCTTGGAGACGCTTATTCGAGCAATTACGGTAGTTATTTGGGTTATTACGCCTGAATTAGAGTGTTTAATGTGAGAATTGCTGCAAATGTTTGTTTGTTTCCTCTTTATTTTGTAATCCTTACTTCAGTCCGATACCCCCAAGTCCAAAGCCGACGATCCCTCTTAAGAACAGTAACCAGGGATATGAAGGTGAGAACGCACTCAGAAGGCCAGCGTACGCCACGGCCACACTACTCACTATTAACATCTGGAAACAAGAGTACACAGAGTAAAAGCCTCGTGTAAACAGCGCAAGCTTTGATGGTGAAAGAGCCAGTGGTGCTGGGGGGCTGAGTGAACAGGGGGTTTATGACGCGACAGTGCAAACAAGATGGCCATCGATTGGTTTTAAGACGGTTGACTGACTTTGTGCTATTCAGAAACAAGACAGGGATTTTGGATTCACCCAGATCGGGCAACAACGAATTTGGCAATAAAGCATTCGACACACTAGAAGATTTTGTACGCTCGTATGAGCAAATTTAATATCCGGCGATCGCCAGTCTCGGATGAATCAGATGTCTCAATATCGGCGAATACTCCGTCGCGACAGCAGACCTGGCGATTTTAGGCGGCGATTAAAATTCGCTCATATGAGCGTACAAAGTCGAGTTATGTCTCGTAAGCCATAATGTCCGCAACCTAGCAATCAGTGAACTCTAGCAATAGTAGCAATGTGGGTCACGTATTTTGCGTAGATGCCGCTGTTTACAGGGGTCTTCTTATTTTACCGGTTTTCTCCCTAAGTTGTCACCAAGCCAGCCCAGTATTGGTGACCCGATGAGAAACATGAAGAACACAACCTTAAATGAGAAAATAAATTAAAACATTTCATCAAAAAATATTCTTTTTTAGACTTTGAAGCGTCCCGTCGACAGACAGGACTTTCTCGATGTAATACACAACATGGACACAAAAACAAGAGCTAGACTGCACGCGACCTGACGTTACCAGGTTACCATAGCAACTCACCGTGGTGATCATGGCAACCTGTACTATGGACAAATCCCACTCGCATTTGACGTAAGACACTAATATGGATAGCATGGTGATCTCCATGGCGTCCGCCACCTGAGGATAACACAAACAAGGATGGTCAGTACGCACAGGTCTTTGTATCTAATATCAAACGTTCCATAGACTAAAATAATCAGACCTGTTTAATTCTAAGCAGCGAACTTCGCAGAACTGTTCTATTATTTAGATTTGTTTCATCCACTTGTATTTGATAGTGTATCGCTTTCCTGGTCTTTGTTGTGTTGTTCGATGTTTATAGATGTTTGTGCTCGAAAAACCCCGGCCAGTGTGCCCAGTTTTCTAAGAGGTATCAGTCACGCTTGACTGGTGGAACTAAAGACACATGGTGGAGGAGGCGCAAGTAGCAGTTGTGACATAGAGCCCCTTTGACTTGTAGTGTGTTAGTTTGTAAGGATCGAGGTTCGTGTACTTATAACCATGTCTGAATCTTCTGTTTGGGGGGATTTTCTATTTTTAAGAATCATCAGCTATGATGGAGGTAGATTTATGAAAGATAGATCAGGGCCGTAGCAGGGGGTGGGGCACTGGGGGCATGTCCTCTCCAATATTTTCAAAAGTTATAAGGAAATGACCAGTAGGGGCGTGAGTTTGTCCCCAATATTTTCTTGATGTTTCTGTATTGTGCCCCCCCCCCAATATTTAGAGGCTTGCTACGGCATTGTGGATATATAGGAGTTAGCCTCGTCCCCAGACCTCGTCCCCAGCCCTCTGTTGTCAAACATTATCTGCATATGAAGAAAACGTTGTCGTTTTGGGGGTCTGGTACCGAGGAATCTTGTGTCTTATCCGATACTTTTTCCATTGACTAAAGATGGTCACAGTCACTGTTTTTCTCTTCTGATTGAAAGTCATAAAATTTACGAAGGCCCTGCGATACGGCAACATAAAAAAATAACAAAAATCATTCAGTTTTTCCAAATAAGGAATATATTCGTTTCCTTATATGAAAGTGACCGCGTTTTGCAAAAACGACAATTTTTGGCTACATTTTCTTGATATGCGATGAGCAGGCGAGCGGCAAATCAGAAGTGACGTCAACCGACAGACCGCTCAGCCAATAGAAACCAGGGAACAAGGCTAGATGAGGCTCTTACAACGGAGAAAAGTGAAGACAGACTCTGCTATCAATCACTCGTTTTATTTTTTTTTTTTTAGCGGTCACGGTAACGAATCCTGCATTCCTATTGGCTAATAGAGCGGTCCGGAGATTCCTATATCTGCCCTAGGTCCGAGAATTGATATTTTGCGCGCGCTGCCCGCTCAAAGTTTGTTTCCGCTGGCGCTGGCGCCGTATCGTGAAATACCGTGACCGAGGTCTTGAAAATACTGACCGAGGCCGAGGGCCGAGGACCTCCCACCCGGCAAATAACCCCTATGTACTTTTTATTTAAGAAGCTTCTTACCCATTGAAATGAGCAGATAATGCCCAGGCGTAGTTGAAACCACCCATAGCCGGAAGCCTCTACGGCATCTGACACTGTAAATGTGGGAGAAGTCTTCCCTGCAATGTCACGTGACATCATCCGATTAGCAGAAGATGCAAGTAGACTATAATATTGTGATTTGTGTTTAAACTCGAAGAGAAAAAGACAAATAATCACAAATCCCCATAAAATACAAGCGTTGAGGATTTTCATTCGGAATTTTAATAGAATATCCTGCCAGTGGCCTTGCCCGCCCCCCCGCAGGGTGTAAAGTTTACGGTCTTCACGCCATGTCTTACTGTGAGCAGTGTAGAGTGTACAATCGTTTAGCCTTTTAGTCGGCTCTCTAGCTTCATTTGGAAATTGTTTTGGTGATCCCGAAACTCCGAAAACAGGAATTCCCGAATAAACCCACTAGAGAGTGGGCTAGCCGGCTAACAGTTTTCCGCTCGCCTTTCTCGTCTGTGCCATAGTTCTTCTCCTCTGCGAGGTTGAGCATCTGCATCTTGTTCGCGTAAATCAGAAGACCGGGATGGCGGCATCAACTTGACATTGAAGGGAATGCTTATGATCGCATATGGACTGTTGGATTCAAATTATCATTGCAAGGGAAAATTATTGCACGGAACATTGACAATACTAGTTCTTTGTACTTATAAATTGCTTTTAAAATGTGAGCCCGAGAAGCAGTCCAGATCTCGTTTGTTATATTGTTTGTTTATCTTCGTCTTTACTAGGAATACTCGCAAAAGCTGAATAAAAGTTGATAACTCAGTAATGATAATATGAGCCAAGATACTTGATACTTGACATGTAATAGTTCATAAGCCTATAAAATGCTTGTAAATTTGGAGCAATTCTTCAAGTTAAACGCGTTGGTCCGACAACAAAAAGTAAGAATTTAAGAAAATGAATATTAACATACAACTAATTTTGTAAAATATTACTTAGTGATCTTGTTGGGTTCAATATATCCTGAACTATAAACTTGCCTTTTGTTGAAATGTAAATATACTACATGTTTATTTTTGGCTTTCAGCATTAGAATCGATATTAAGAGCGTTGGAACAGATATTACGAGCGTTTAATGGCAGATACAAAAGCAAAACTCACCTTCTAAACGCCCATCACCCTTTGCCACTACCTTAGCGACAATTCGCCGCTTTTTAGCTGGTTAGTTTAGTTCGCAAAGGTTGAGATATTCTTTACAAATTTGTCACGCATTGGTGGTAATTATTCAGTTCCTATTGAAAACACTTGTATCGTATTTATAAAATTCATGATTGTGTTACGTGCGACAAAAACAAAGGGTGACCATCCACTTGGATATGGGCTACTCTTTTCGGGGTGGGGGGGGGGGGGGGGGGGGAGGCCATCCTCGGTTAAAAAATGTCCCGGAAGATTGAAGCACTTTGCTGGGAGCAGTTTCGTCAAACATCGTCGACTTGTACTCTATTGCTTGTTTTTTAAGTGTCATATACCATATGTCAAACAAGACAAGCAAAACATTGGGCAATCAAAAACAAGGATAAGCATTCATCTGTGTGGGAATGTTGATGTCATTAAAGTGAAAGAAAATTCAAGTGTGTCTATGTCACGTAGCAATTATTAGTGTTACTTTCTTGCATCACGTGATCAACTGCTGAGCTGTCAATCAGGGCTGTTATTGTCACATCTGAGACGGCGACAAAATGAATCAGGCGCAACGTTTTTAGCCGCTAACACACATAAAGATGTTTCAGAATTCCTTATTTTATTCATTCATATAATTACAAAAATATATACAAATGTTTGCGAGTATAGCGTATCAAACGCTATTACTGGTAAATGCAAATAAAATAAAATACTTTTCTGCTGTGTCTAAATAAGTTTAAGTGTCGCTAGTCTTGTTTCTAAAGAAGTCTTTCTCTGTTAAGCGTTTCCGCAGGAGGAAAGACCAAAAAAAAGAGTTCATTCCTTCACGGCTACACGCTTCCACCGAGAGACCAACAAGTTATTTTCGGTCACACGTAACCACATTTTTAACTTCTAAATCCCAGATGGAAGAATGCCCAGATGTTCAGTGCTAGCTCTGTTGTCTCTTATGCTAGGATTCCTGCAGTAAGAATGAAAAAATGCAGCTTTTTTTTATTTTCAAGCTCGTTGAAGTTCCTGTTGATTATTCATAGTTCAATTACGCGCAGGTTTACCAATCAACCAATGAGAAATTACAATGGATAATTCATGGTTCTGGAAAGATCCCAGTCTTGAAATAGTGACTTGATGTAGTTTATTTTTTTGAGATTGGATAATATTTTATGATCAAGACAAACAATGGTTGCGCGACCTCAATTTTGATTGGCTACTCGGGCAGACTGGTTTGCCTATCGAACTTACCTGCATTTCCCTTCCCTTGGTTTCTATGGGTAACATGAGAGACGCTATTATGCAAATGACGGACATGCCTCCGTACACGCCCATCGACAGCGCAACCGACTCTTTCAACAATACCTGTCAATCACATGAAAACATGGTAACAATGCACTTAACAAAAAACAAAACAAAAACAAACATCTTTTATTTGCACACAAAATTAAGTGTTACAAAGGCTGTTTTTTTTTAGTTTTTTTGTTTTAATTAGAGATATAATATTACTCTTACTCTTTTTCTTTTTTTTGCTTTTTATATTCATATATATATTGAGAGGGAGAGGAGAAAAAAAAAACAACCTAGAGTTGCATACCAAGGGGGGACAATGCTTCGGTGCGGGCACCCTAGAATAGCTTGAGAGCTAAACGGGCTAGGGTGCACTTAAATGTTAGGGAAAAATCCTAGTTTGGAGATCTGGAGGCTGTGTGCATAAGCAAGAACGTACGAGAAAAACACTGATATAGAGACACGACAAGGATACAACAAGGATACGACAAGAGTACAAGCTGGTACAAGCAGAGCGGAAACAGTAAAAGACAAAAGGAAGGAAGGAATATATGGCCAAGAATTAGGTGATAGTATGGGTTACAGGTGAAGATGTGAGTAGGTTAATAGGTGGCGACCATGTCGTCTGATAATTTTTTTTTGAAAGATTTCATATTTAGTTCTTCTTTGTCATTTTTGGTGAGTTCGTTCCAAATTTGTACACCTCTAAATCGGATGTTGAATATCCCGTAGTTGGTTCGTGCTTTAGGTAGGGTGTAACTAGATTTGGCAGAAAGTCGGGTGTTGTATTTGTGGGAAATTATATGAAAGAAAGAGTGTGGGGAGAGTTCCAGAGTGGTATTGGTACATAAATAGAGCTGTGTGGAAGTAAACTATATCTTTAACCTTGAGAAGTTCTAGTTGTTTGAAGATGGGGCATCGAATTTAGAAAAAGTTATAATTCGTATCGCACGTTTTTGCATTAAAAAGAGAGGTTTTAGTGTTGTACTATAGGTGTTGCCCCATACTAAAATTCCGTAAGTTATATGGGGGAAAACAAGTGAATAATACAGTTGTTTTAAAATGTTAATGTTGACAAAGTAACGTATCTTTGAGAGTGCTCCTAGATTTCGTTGAAGTTTTTTGCAAAGCTCCGTTATGTGGCATTTCCAGTTAAGATGTGAATCAATCATTATTCCTAAATATTTTATGTGTTTTTCTGATTTGATTGGTTTATTGTTTATCTTTAGTTTTATAGGATGAGTTACTTTTTTCTGGGGAGGATGGAATAACACAAAGTTAGTTTTATCTATATTTAGAGAGAGTTTATTGGCACAGAGCCACGTATATATATGTTTTAGTTCGTAATTCACGGTAGATTCTAAATTGGTTAGGTTTTTGTTTGAATAGAACAAATTGGAATCATCTGCAAATATGTTAAAGTCTAGGGTTTGGGAGGAGTTGTTAAAGTCGTTAATGTATAGTAGAAAAAGAACCGGACCAAGCACAGACCCTTGGGGAACTCCGTAGGAGATGGAGCTTAGTGAAGATTTGCTGCTTCCAATTTGTGTGAACTGTTTTCGATTTGTAAGGTAGGAAGAAAACCAGTCATACGCGATGCCACGAATTCCATAATGTTCGAGTTTGCGTAAAAGAATCGAGTGGAAGGAAAAGTTCGCACGAAAATTGGCCCAATTCTATGGCTTTCTGTATTTTAACGCTTAGTACAGCACTTGTCAATCACATAAATACCATGGTAACAAAGTACTTGTCAATCACATAAATAATATGGTAACAATGCGTTTGTCAATCCATAAATACCATGGTTACAAATGCACTTGCCAGTCACATCAAAACATGATAAAAAAGCACTGTTCAATTAAATGGATACTATAGTAACAATACACTTGTCAATCACATAAAAACCATGGTAACAAAGCACTTCAATAACTTGTCAATATCATGGATACTATGGTATACCTAAACATTCTCTATTTACGTTTTACACAGGCTTTACCTCTCACCCTCTCACCTGCGCGACAAAAGGCGTTATCATGGCTCCCACTCGGGCGATCCCACTACAACATCCCAGGCCGAGAGCGCGCGTCACAGTAGGGTATACTTCCGGTGTGTACACGTAGAAGGTCTGGAAGGCACCGGAAATGGCTCCGCGCACGATAAAGATGAATATCGTCATGGTGAGTCTGTAAGACACGGAACGAAACTCGTGCTTGGATGAATATAATAGATATATAGAGATATATGAATATATCTAACGGTGGCTACGAGGGAAGTATTACGGAAAGTCTGATATTCCCTTATTTTGAACCAGCAGCCCCATTTTAATCACAAAACAGTAGCAGTAAAATGAGTCGACGTGAAGAGCTGCACTTCTCCGTACATATAGTGAGAAGAAAAAAAGGCTGTGATAGCAAACTCTAGGGCCACGGTGAAAAATACCGGTTTTGCAGGTTCAGCAGAGCTTCACTTACCGATCCGTGCATATAATGAGAAGGAAGAAAAAAACGGCTGTGATGACAAATTCTAGGGCGGCGGTGTACTTGCGCCCAAGTTTATCGATGATGAACATTGTGATGATGACACCTAGACACAACAGAACAAAAGTTACCCCAAGAGTAATTAAGGTGAGGAAAACAATAAGATAAATCCAACTCCGGCTGATTTAGAGAAGCTATTACAATAATTTCTATTCCATGGGATAAAAGAAGTATTAAAACCTTGTTTCAGATGGTTTGCTTCATATATTGAATGAAAACAATAGCAAAGAGTGGGCTCTTTAATTTGTGACATCAAGCAGATGAGGTGAATACGATAAGCAAATTGTTGAAAATAATCACATAATCTTAAGCTTGTCCGCATAACAGTTTTTAAGATATGAGTGGAATTTCAATTATGATTTGCCCACAATATAATTTTCTTTTTTTTTTCGGCAACTTGTAGCTAATCTTTAAAGGTCCTGACCTGGGAATTCTGCCAAAGTAGTCCACATCATATCGACGTAGTCTTCCACCCCTAATAACTGACAACCGCAGTCGGCCTTACTTGAATGCTTCCCACTAGAAGCTAGACAAAAAAAGGCATTTACATGCCTGGCGTCAGTCAGGGTATCATAATGAAAGTAGGTTTTAGATAATAATACGCAAGTAACTCTAATTGCCGGTGGGGGTGGGGGTGCAAGAAATGTATCTCGCGATTCGTGTAAAAAAGACAGTAGCAGGGATGACACTCAGTACACAGCTCTTCTGAAATTTGAAAAAGGGTGAAATAGAAAAGAAAACCCTGACTGAAGTTTAATAAGAAACGGGTGAAAAAACAAAATGGGAAACCTTTTTTCGAGATTTGAAAAAAAATTGGTCTTGAAGAGGGGGGTTGGGCTTAATGTAGCGGGTATATAACAGAACTCTTACGTTAAAACAGTAAGCATGATTTCAGAAAAGAGACCAGAAGTCCATAAGATGCTCACCGCATTTGCCTTCTGTTGATATCGTTTGGAATAACTCCGTCGTGGTGAGCACGATCCCATAGTAAGCAAACGCCAGATTAAACCTTTCAATCAAAGTAACCCAAGACTTAGTTCGTCACACAACGAACTCGCCACACAACTCAAAAGGCGTTACGCAGATAAAGTAGGAACGAATAATCAGCACATTTTTAACTTGGGTGATTTTGCGTGACATAAATTCGTGATTTTGCGCTAGGTTTGTGTTGCGCAAAATCAAAAAGCGTCCAATAAAACTCATTATACACGAAAAACAAAAGGGCGGGAAGAGCTTTGAAAGCGTCGGTGTGCAAAATTTTCCGCGCACGAGACCTCCCTCGTTAACAGTATCCCAAAAAGCCTAACATGATATAAATCGATTGCCGTTGCCGCTGCACATGGATAACTTAGATTTACCATATAATCCACAAGAGTATAGTCGTCTTCCATTGATCTTTGAGAAAAAGGTCTGCCACTTGTCCTCGCTTGGCGTTCTAAAGACGTCATAGAAAAAGAGGAATGTGAAGGAATGTGAAAGGAAGCCTTTTTCTAAATCATCATGGCACAAAAAGAGGAAAAGCAAGCGTTGGAATAGAGCTATATAACCTCAAAGGGATCACCTGCTAACAAAGCCACAAGAGCATATATGGGAGGATGGGAAGATAAGGGAATAAATGGGAGGAGGTTTATATAAAAGAATAGATGAGAGGAGGGAGGGAGGGATTATGTAGGGGGTGTGATATTTTCTGCTGCGCATGCGTGTACCTGTGACGCGTCTTTGAGCTCGCCTTGTGGCATCTGCTTCTTGTTCATCTCACACATGTCACGCAACACCTGGATGGCGCCGTCACGTTCACCCGCAGCCAATAGGAAACGACATGACTCGGGCAGCCACTAAATCACGTGAGAAACACGCGTCATTAGAAGAAATTTAACAGTTGTGATGTATAAGGCAGGAAAGCACATTGCTAACAGTGCTCGAAGCCATGCACTGCCAAGCATTGTTTTTTTATATATGTTTGACTTGTTGCCCGAAGGCATAACGATTTCTCATAAAACACCATTGTTCACTTGCTCGAAGAATTTTGCAATCTTTACACTGTTTGCACTAACGGTCTTACGTAACGGTCTTACGTTTAATGAAATGTTACAACTTTCATACAGTTATTTATTAAAATCTAGAAAATGGAAATGTATAGGTGATTCATCTACTAAAACAATGAGACGCGTTATAGTATCGAAGTTCTAGTTGATACGAAGGTTTAGTCACTATGCCGTCGGTGCCTCGTTGTTATTATGTTCAGTCACGTAGAGTAAGACATAATCTATGTTGTGGAAATCAGTTGAACATCTAGCACCTGTAACTCATTTATATGTGCAGGGGCGTAGCCAGGAGGTGGCTTAGGGCCCTCCCCCCTTCTACAAGCCAAAAATACAGTAAATGTATGAGACATTATCTAAAATACAGGAGGAAATGCCTTGAAAGGACCTTAGTTGAAAGTTGAGTAGGTCTAGGCGCAGGCGTGAGTCTTATTCACTGCAAATGAATGCAAATAAGGTTTTTCAACAATTAATGCAATCAATGCATTTGCAGTGAATACGGCTCATGGATAATACGAGGTATGGACTTACCTTACTCATGGCAAGGAATAGAAGAAGTGGAAGACAAAGGATCGCCAGTAACCACCTCCAACCGAGCGTCGGCATGACAGCCATTGCCACCGCCACGGTAAAAGTAGACCCAACCGCCCAGAATATCTGCACAACGAACAGAATATCTCAATATAAAGACTGCGTGATATATTGAGATCATCATTTATGTCATAATGAATGAAACGTCCCCCACGACCTGAATATTTGGGTCACACAACGTACAGAAATATCTCAATATGTCACTTAATAGAATGCTTCATAAATGTCTCACAATAAAGCGTCCCAACCGCCCAGAATATATGCGTCACACAACGAACAGAATATCTCAATACAGTACATGTCAAGCAATAGGGTGAATCATAAATGTCACACAATAAAACTTCCTCGCCGCCCAGAATATATGTGTCACACAAGAGTGTCACACAATGAACAGAGTATCTAGAATTGTTACGTAATGAAAGAGCATCATATATGTCATAAAATGAAAGCGTCCTTACCGCCCAGAACATCCCAATGTGTCACGCAATGAAAGCTCGTCAAATATGACATACAATGAAACTTTCCTAGTCCCTCAGAATACCAGTGTAACACAACGAACAGAACATCTCAATATGTCACGCAATGAAAGCTCGTCAAATATGACATACAATGAAACTTTTCTAGTCCCCCAGAATACCAGTGTAACACAACGAACAGAACATCTCAATATGTCACGCAATGAAAGCTCGTCAAATATCACATACAATGAAACTTTTCTAGTCCCTCAGAATACCAGTGTAACACAACGAACAGAACATCTCAATATGTCACGCAATGAAAGCTCGTCAAATATGACATACAATGAAACTTTCCTAGTCACCCAGAATACCAGTGTAACACAACGAACAGAACATCTCAATATGTCACGCAATGAAAGCTCGTCAAATGTGACATACAATGAAACTTTTCTAGTCCCCCAGAATACCAGTGTAACACAACGAACAGAACATCTCAATATGTCACGCAATGAAAGCTCGTCAAATATGACATACAATGAAACTGTCGAAGCCCCCCCCCAGAATACCAGTGTAACACAACGAATAGAATATCCCAATATGTCACGCAATGAGTCAATGGTGAAGCCGCAAGCATATTTTTTTACGTATTGGTCGTGCAGCGTATTTTGGTAGAGGGCGCATATAAGTATGTATCCAGAATCCACTCCACGAGGAACGGGACCTGAACACCGAAGGCAGGATTAAAGCCCCCCCCCCTTGCGGTGTCAATGTGACAGCTAATTAACAAGAAAATAATATACTTACTGCTAAAGATAGAATACATAAAGCCCTAGATTTAGAAGGTAAAAACTCTGATAGTAAAGTCGTCCTGAAATAGAGAATAGAACATTTAAAAACAAAATATTATGTACAAATATACATTGTACTTAGTAAAACATAAGAAATTTAGATATCTATAATCATTGACGGCTCCAGAATTCTGTTACCATGGATACATACGCTTGAGGAGCTCCGCCGATGCCAAATCCGACAAGACACCTCAGCGCTATGATCCAGTAGTAGTGCGGTGAAAACGCACTCAATAATCCAAAGTAGAATATCCAGGATGCGCTTACCACCACAGCCTATAGACGGGTAAGATAACAAATAGACAATTAGACCAGCAAAATAACAATTAGATTTGTACTACTGCGCTTACCACCACGGCCTTCACACCGGCAAGATAACAACTAGACAATTAGACCAGCAAAATAACAATTAGATTTGTACTACAGCAATACGCTAGAACTGTTAACGTGCGCGAGCACGGGTAGATTCTACATTATGGCACTAAGTACTTTTCGTTCTCCATTCTGATGTGAAGACCCAGTGATGGGGTAAAACAGTAGCAGAAGTTAGCTATTTTCTGATGTTACTACATCCAAAAATAACGGCATGGTACTCGGCGTTGCATAAGCTTTTACTCGCGATCCCCCTCTCAGCGTACAGACGGGTGGCTTTTTATAAAAGTCGCTATGTAAAACAATTCATGTTATCCTTTAGTCTATGCAATGAGATTTGTATCAAACAGCCTTAAATATGGTTTAGCGCGCAGCAGCAGTTCTTCGTAGCGCGAAATAAAGTCGCTTAATAAAGTTAGTTCTTATCTGCTTAACATCTTTTTAGACATAACAGGGACATAAACACTGAAACGGCCCTCACCGTTTTTCTTCCCATGACGTCAGCGATCCAGCCCCAGAACGAGGAGCCGAGCATCATACCGACGAACACGACCTGTCAATCATTGGGAAATTCTCGATGAGGAGGAGCTATGACGATGACGATGATACTGATGATACCAGTAATTTTAATGGTGATAATGGCAAGGATAAAACTGCTAATAATACCAACAAACACCAGCTGTGGCATATTTGAAAATTATCGATAGAAAAGAAGGCAGGTCGGTGGTATTGGTGAAAATGACCTGATAATGGTAATGGTGATGGTGATGGTGAGGGTGAGGGTGATGGTGGTGGTGATGGTGATGGTGATGATAAAGGATGATAAAGATCATGATGGAGATGGTAGTGGTGGTAGTTTTGATGGCGATGGCGATGGCGATGGCGATGGCGATGGCGATGGCGATGGCGATGGCGATGGCGATGGCGATGGCGATGGCGATGGCGATGGCGATGGCGATGGCGATGGCGATGGCGATGGCGATGGCGATGGCGATGGCGATGGCGATGGCGATGGCGATGGCGATGGCGATGGCGATGGCGATGGCGATGGCGATGGCGATGGCGATGGCGATGGCGATGGTGGTGGTGACGGTGACGATGATGATAAAGGTGACGATGATGGTAAAGGTGACAATGATGATGACGATGATGGTAAAGGTAATGATGACGATGAAGATGATATCAAATGGTAATGATACTGCTGCTGCTTATAAGAGTGTCACAGCTTTCTACTCACAGTAGTGATAAAAGCCTCCTCAAGCGAGTTCAGGTGCCATGTACATCGGATTGTCGGTGCAAGAATGGACAGAAGCATCATCTCCAGCGCATCCGCGATCTAACAGAAGAAAAATGCAGCAAGTGATAAATCCATCTAAGCATCTCGTAAGCGTTTACGTAGCCAGTGTATTTCTAGAGGCAATCCCGTTACCACAAAATCCCTGAAACATTTATTAATGGGACATGTTTTGCACATGGTGGCCCAATGAACAGCTCTCCTCTGACCACCTTCACTGCCACTTCAGCTACCCAGGGAAACATTCTTGAAGAAACAAAACTTCACAGAAACACGCAAGCTCTGTCTCTTTAAAGGCCGATTTAGACAGCACGATTTAGTCGTATGCGACCTGCCTACGACATGTCTTAGCCCTTACACATACGACTTTCGTAGTCGAGCGTCGTAGCGGAGTCGTAGGCTGATTTACACTCTACGAATCGAGTGGTATAGGTGTCGCGGGCGGGTAGCATCTTTGGGGACCGAGGGCGACGCGGAGACCGGAAGCGAACGTACGCGAAAAGACGCCATCCTCAAAAGACGTCCTCCTCATTATTTCTCGCGCGTTTCCTGTGTCCCCGATCTCCTCGACGCCCTGGCTCCCCGAGGATGCCTTACACCTACGCCTTTCGTAGTCGAGCGTCGTAGTGGAGTCGTAGGTTGATTTACACTCTGAGACTCGAGTTGTAGAAGTGCCCCGGGCAAGTCGCATACGGCTAAATCGTGCTGTCTAAGGCTGATCTCAGAATGCACGATTTAGTCGTGTGCGACTTGCCTACGACATGTCTTAGCCCTGAATTACACACTACGAATTTCGTAGTCGAGCATCGTAGCGGAGTCGTAGGCTGATTTACATTCTACGACTCGAGTGGTAGGGGTGTCACGAACAAGTCGAATTTTTAAGGCTTATGCGCACTATGATAGCAATCATATTAACTTACGACAAAGAACCCAACAATGGCGATAAGGCTGGCCTGAAATGGCCCAAAGCGGATCCATTCCACTGCGTCTGAGAGATTGTAGGACTGGCCATGTCCTGACGCCACTTCTGTAGGTTAAAAAACATGGGGCGATCATCATGTGTCTTGTATGAAGCAGAGATATAAGCCATGGAGTATTGGCATAAAGGGTTGCTGGTACCGCATCGTTCGGTTATGTCCACAGATAAAGGAAAATGTTGGCGAATTCAATCGCAACATATGACCCAACATTACTCGGCCCAACAATGCCAAGACTGTGTATAAAATAATCAGGGCAAAGAATTTACAAAACGTCTTTCCCAGCCGTAGAACATAAAGCACTAAGCCTGGACATACCCAATTCTTGGATATAATAGAAGTAATTTGTTGTCAGTAAAAAAGAAGAATTCGATTACTGTAAAATAGCTGAAAATTTAAGAGACGAATCGGGAAATAAATTAGATTAGATATTGGACCTTTTTTATGATTTTTAAATCTTAAAAGATCAGATATCGCCAGATTTACTATTGACTGCTAAGACGACTCTTGCGAAGATAATATTTTCTGGGACTAACGCAGTGTTAAATTCTAGCGCAGAAATTTTTTGTACACCATTGTCATTCGAAAAAATTTTTAGACAAATTCCTTTTTTGTTTGACAGTATAATAATTGCAAAAAGGGTCAGAAAAATTGAAGTTTGACGACTTTTATCAGAATTATTAGTAACACTACAAAGATAAATAGCTTTGATATTACTTGAATAATTTCCTCAGCGATTCCAAACGTGCCAACGCGAAATACCAAGAATGATTTATTTATCATGAAATAAAAAAAATACTTAAAACTAAGTAATAGTAAGTTGTAATTCAAGTTGTACTCTCGAGTATTTTCATAACCACAAAAAGATAATAATACAATAACCCGATAAAAACAACGGGAGATTTTGAGAAAATGAATGCGCATAAATTTTGAAGATGAAGAAACACTTAAGACAAACTTTAAATATATCGCCGGTCTTGATATCTATATTACTAAGTAAATAGTTGGACGAATGCTTGATCAGACAATCGGTAAAAGTACTTTGTTTCCAATTATTTGTTTCGTGGAATGTTTACTTTAGGATGGTGTAATGACATTGCCGACAACTGCGATTTTCAATGCGGAATAAAACAATTCTAAATCTAAAAATCACTTCATATACCTTGTAATTCCCGATCCTCTGAGTCGTTCAGATCTACCGTTTCACTCGATATCCGAGCAAGAAATGGTTCCATTTCATTATCTCTCTTTCTACGGGGTAAAAATCTCAAACGCTTCGACCTGCTATTGGAGTCGCTCGAAAACTTCACATGAAACGTTTCTTCTTCGCCTTCATCGTCCGACATTTCTGTGCGTTTTTCTTTGTAGTCAGACAAAAAGCGGGTTTAACTTTATGATCAGATTGCAAAACTGATCGAGGGTACAAGTTGTTTTTGAAAATTATGACAGCAAACTATGTATACTTCGATTTTAATTATTTTGTCACGCAACCTAAACAATGGACATGTGACCCTCTGAATTTTGCATAAAAATCAATTCATTTAAAAACTGATTTTTTTTATTATGGCAAAGTATGGGTATTGATGTTAATTTAAACCTGATAAAAAATGGAAGTTTCAAGACCGGTAGGTGCTTGTAAATAAACTCTATCGATGCCAGAGCCATGAATTATTGTATGATATGATTGATTTAGTATTCCCCTGCATTCGGTTCAAAACACTAGTACCCTTCGGTCGCCATCTAGCCTTTTGAATATTGCCTGTTTGCACTGAGAACATTATTAAAAAAAAAACGGGTATATACTTAGGGTCGACAACAATCCATACGTAAACTTTTTTTAGTAAATTGTTAAAAGTTTTCAAGTTTTCGTTTAATGTTTGTACCTTTGTTTTCAAAGTTGACCAATGATTCAAAACGATCCAAAGCTTTAAAAAAATTTCAAAGTATCCACAAAAAAGTACCTGGGTCCCTGCTTGGTAGCAGATGGAAATCGTTGTCTGATGATCTCTGAATTAAAGCAGAATGGAAAACCGAAGATCATCTATTCTTGTGAATATTGCCTGTCTCCGCCGAAAGCACCAAGCCAAGAGCATATAAGTGTAACCAGTGTTCATTCTGACCAGACATTTCCAGAAAAGGAGATCCTTTTACAATTATGACTTGCTAAATCGTTTAATAGAAAACCATGAAAAGATCATCTAGTCTTATGAATATTGCCTGTCTCCGCCGAAAGCACCAAGCCAAGAACATATAAGTGTAAACAGTGTTCATTCTGACCAGGCCTTTCCAGAAAATGAAATCCTTCTTTCATTCATGACTTGCTAAATAATTTACTACTAAAAGAGTTCGGATAGGATCTATAATCTTTATCAAAGTTTTCTGTAAAAGGGTGATTTATTCTTGTATGAGTATTCGCCCTCTTGCAGCACGACATATTATATTAATGATACTATTAATGATATTTGATAATAATGATACTTTCAGTACGTGTTTAGGCGTGCGGTATACCGGAAATTTGGTCTGCTGAAATGGAAATGGATTTTCGTTGATTAAGAATTTGATTCTAATAAAACTTTATTTATTTATTTCTCGAGAGAATGTCAGTGACTCTCCCGTTTTTTGATTTGTTTAAAAAAAATCCGTCTGTGATCTTGACTTTATGGAGTAAAGAGTTAGCCACATAAAATATCAAATGAGCCATGAGCCGTGGCGTAGGACATCTTCAGGGCTGCATTGTTTTATATAATAGGAGTATATTGGTTCCAGCTCGCAGTTGCCTAGGTTATTTTTTCCATGGCCATTTTCCGTTTTGTGGCCGTTTTGAGGCTGAACTCACTCTTTATCTTATAGGAGGGGGGGTGGGGCGTAAGGAGGATGCCAAAACCGCACAGAAACCGCACAGAAAACCGCCAAAAACCGCCAATATCGTCAAAATAAGTCAGTAACCTTAAACCGCGCAGTCTAGAGAAACCGCAATACCGCGGAATAAAATAACGAAAAACCGAAAAAACAGGCCAGATTTAAGGCAAAACCGCATCACCGCAAACCTATACGCTTCCCTATAGAGCCCGCGTATGGTCCAAAAGACTCGAGAAATGTGGGCCGTGAGATCACCAGCCATCATTTTCCAGCCATCATTTCTATCTTTTTTTTTCTTTCCAATTTCACATTACTAATCGAGGTGGGTTGAGTTTTAAATTTATTGGAATAATTGTTTATTATTATAATATATTGAAAGAAAAAAAACCCAAAAAGTACTAACACACACACAGAGACTAGACTAAAACAAGAAATACAAATACAAACACAGAAGGACGAAAAGGAGAAGTTTGATAATTGAACAAAAGAAAAGCATAGTATTGGGATAAGAAATTAGAGTAATGCTGTTTTTCAAGAGCACAGTGTTTTGCAGAATGGGGTATTACGAGTTATTTATTTTGGTTGATGATGTTTCTTACTGCTTTGCCTATTTGTGAGACATCAACGTAGTCATTACATCTTGATAAAGCGTCCAATAACAGGAGGTGTAACACCGAAACCAACACGGCTGTAAAACGAGTCTAGAGATCACATCAAACAACAATAAGGGGTCTTCTGATACCCTGACATCAAGTACACACAAGTTTTGACATAATTTTTCAAGGTTCACTTGTTTGACGACAATCTTACCCGACATTTCCCGATCGCCATTGTTAACTCGTGGCGTGCTAGTCTTTGATTCACCGTCTAACTCTAACTCTTCCGGGTTCTCTGGTTGCTCCACCTCATCGCTCACGGCCTTTAGATCAGCGTATTTCTTCTTAGGTGTCTTCGCAAAGAAGAAATCTAAAGCCATAATGGAAAAGTCAACCTTTAAAACCTTTACTTGACTGTTAAAATATCTCTAGCGATAGTAAACACTTGGGATATGCTTCATAGTAACAGGAAGCTATCTCTTGTCGTTTGTGAATGTTTTTCACGCCAAGAAGGTGATAATTGTGTCTAATTCTAAGAGATCGCCATTGTTGATCTGTTCTCAGTCAACCATGCACTAACACCAGCAGGTTGGGATTTCTTACTGGTGTCTCTCTGTACACAACCATCAAAATAACAAGAGCAAAATGTAACTTTTATTGATATCAAGCTAATTTCAATTGCCATCAAATGAAGATATTTGATGCTATTTTCAGGATATGTCGAGTTTGAGCGCGAACTCTATCTTTAATGAATTTTGTATAATGGCCATTTAAGACTTATTTTACTCAGTTACGTTAAATTTGTCAACTTTTCCAAATGTACTTGCTTGGAAAAATTTCTACCTAAACTGCTACATTAAAATATCACGAAAATGAAACGCCACAAAATATGTAAAGCTTTTTAAAAAAAGATAAATAGTCGAGCGCGCGAAAAATGGCCGGGAAAAGAAGCGCGCGAAAGAAAAGAATGTGAATATGCGCGAAAACTACACCGTGTATGTTTCGTGGTAATAAAATCCCGTTTTTTACCAGTGTATTTGGCCGACGCGTGAAATAGTAAATATCAGGTCAACACATTTGCTTCAAAGAGGTGGGGGAAGGGTGAGTAAATCTCCTCATCCGCTGATATGGGCGTTAAATGGCGTCTCGATAACATTTTAATATCCCAGGTACAACCTTTCTATATCTGCCGCCTTTCTAGAGCGTCCGTCTTGTTTGCTTAGTAAGGTGGTCGCTCGCATGAAAATGTAGTGGCTACTCTGAAAAGAATGGATGTTCAAAAAGAATGGATGTTCAGAGACTCTGGAAAGCAAGACGGTGGATTTAAAAGGTGTTGCATGCAAATAATATAGAGACTCTAGTTTAGCACCCTTATCAGCGGAAAGGGGGAGTTGCTTTTTAGTCGATTTTTTACGTGCAATGTTTTGGTTTCCATGAGCAGAAATGAACGAAACCGATCGCAATAAAATTTGTGTTTGCAAACGCTCTCCTTTGTACATGAAAAATCCGCGGGCATTTATGGGGAACGGCGGGTAGAATGTTTTGCCAATAAAAGTCTAGTTAATCATTACAAATTATTTGCAAAGTCAACATTTGCCCGTCATGTTTATACAGGACTGCATAAGTTTAAATTCTCACAAATTCTACAATCATTTTCATATCATTATAAAAATAATGATATATAGTTTTTTTTTGTGTGGCGATTTAGGCAAGAGTCATTTCTCAAATGTCGCGAGACATATATATATTCTTTAGCATTTTGATTGTAATAAAATCTTACTAATGTATTTACATATAGAGGGGGAAAAGATGTTGAGCAAAAAATGCAGTCTAGGTTTCCCGTTCCTTTGTAGCTCACAAGTTTAATTTAGAATAATTCTACAAATGTATAAAACCAAACACTAGCACATCATGCTTGTAAACGTCCCTTCTCTTAGTTTAACCGCAAATGGTGCCCGCTCATACCTTCTTTCTTCTTATCTCCTTTCTCAGCTAGAGAAAAAAAGGTTCTCGCCATCGTTTTGTCCAACGTCTTTTATCGTGACATTGCCGAGATCACCACACTAATTTAGTCACTCTAGGCCACATAAAGCATAACTTTTTCTTGAGCGTATGAAGTTTGCATGAACGGCTGTTATTTAATGGATGGTTGTCATGGTTATAAACCACCTTAGTGAGCATGTGGGTTGAACAACAACTGATCTATATAGCTGTCATTAAAATGGTATTTGCAAGTTTGAAAATGCTAGGTTTTGACATGATAAACAATCTAAAATGGAATAGGGTTAGGGTTATGATGAATAGCAGAACACCGATACTACTGTATCCCTATTTTGAGAATAGGGATATTAGTACGGGAGTTTAGTACGCTTAATGCTTCTTTGGTTATGCGGTTAAATACTGTGTGTCATATCTTCGAAAACCCGGATGCTTACTCTAATATAAATAAAAGGGGTCCTGGTCTTACCAGTGGCTTCCTTTTATAATAGTCTAAAAGAGCGAGTGAGGCGGTTACCCGAAAACCTGTGATGTTTTAAAATGTTGGGATCTGGGCCCAAAGTGCGGCCTGCAAAATTAAAAAAAACACAAACTACCGCGGAATCATTGTTTTTCATGGAGAAGGTATGAAAATCCTTGTCCCCAGGCTAGTCACGGTCAGCTTTCTCGTTCAGTTTTTATGGCTGAGGGTCACTCTAAGTGGGCACGCAGGCACGCAACATGAATACCATATTCAAAAGTTTGACTTTTCTTCTAAAAGAAAAGACTGCGTTTTTGGCATTCACGAATTGAAGTAATTTAGAAATACGGAGACGATTTTTGATGTTGTCATTGTCGAATGTCGACGAAAGGTTTTGTTGGAGTCGGAATTTCTAGCATATATTCTGGAATAACGAAAGTCAAATATAGAAAATAATTGGTGCTTTTTGCGGAGACTCCGGAGAGAAGGAGAAGACCGTGAAACTTGGCTCACGTCAAATCAGTTAGTCTTCTAGCTCGCTCGGTCATTTCCTTATAAAGCATTACATACCATATTTAAGAGAATGCTTTGATTATTTAACGCTTTTTTATTGCTCATGAGCTTTGAAAGTCGAGAATTTCCACGTAAACTTGCAGGAATTCGTGTTTACTACGATTTTGCTGGCAGCCATCTTGGAAATGGAGCCTAGTCCCTATCGTTCTAGAATATCACAGGTTTCCCGCGCGCTCGCCCCAGGCTCTTTTAGACCATTTAGAAAATCGACAGCCATTGATCGATATGCAAAACTGGAAATAGAACCCGGGTCTACCATATGCGCCATCCAGACTTGCAATTACAAACTAATATAATATATAATTACAATATATAAAGCTGAATAAAAAAAATTGTAAATCCTTTTATTTTTTAATCTAAGACTCACAGGGAACCCGAAAGGTTTAGTGATTCCGGTAGCCTTGAATTATAAGTAATAAGCTAAGTTGCTTCAATTGAAAATAAGTCTTGAACCGATCGTCATATGTTGATGAAAATCGGGTGAGGCTACTTTTTGATATCTTATTATGTTATGAATTTACCCGAGACACCCTGGTCTCCACGCTCGACCCAGGTCCCTCTAGCCTGGGCTATATCACATTTAATCAATTCAAAAATCAGTTACATCATAGTCTCGCCAAAAACATTTTTAAAAATGTGTAGTCCCATAAATATCCATACCCCTTCCCCCATGGAGGGGATTAGAAATTCCGGAGGGGTGGGGGTTCAAACGCCCAGGAATTTCCAGAGGGGAGGGAGGGGAGTTACTGTATTTATTTTTTTTTCCAGGGGGTTGGAAATTCCAGAGGGGTGAGGGTTCATACCTCCGACCCCCTCCATGGGGTATGGATATTTTCTGGAGCTACACAATTCTAAGAAATGATAGGTATGGGACATAACTAGTTGTAGCGTCCCTAAGAAATGTCGGATTTTTCGATACCTATCTTTAAAATCTACAAGCTTTCTTCTCAAGACAATGACAATGAAAACCCCCCTTTTCTTCTTATGTACAACATAACATCACAATTTTAGTGCCACTTTTCTACAATATGCGACATGACGGAAAAACCTGGAAAACGCGCAATTCCAAATAGAGAGAGAAGACACAATTGCTTACAATAGCTATAGGTTCCTTGTTCTACGGACTGATTTTCAAAACACAAATAACGTGAGGCCGAAGAGCACATAACCAGATTTTGGCTTTTTAAGATAATTTTTCCTTGATCATCATTGCCCTGTGCATCAGTTCAGGGACGAAAAGCTCAAATTTCAATGATACTTTACAAAAAGTCGCATAAATCTAAAAAAAAGGCGCACTTGATATTTTGTTTGCTATAAGTTTCTAAGTTCTCAGAGAAATTCTCTGCCATATTCGATGTGAACTGGGCTTATTTGAAGCGTCACGTCATGTTTTTCCGTCATGTCACGATATGCTTAATTCACGAAAATGTCACGGTAAATTGTCCACCTTTTGAGTTCAAATTATCCTACATTTGTTTAGAAAGGGCAAGCGATTGTGAATTGAGCTTTGTCGTCGAAATTGAAAGTTTTTCCTTGCTTGTATACACCATAAAATCACTATTTTAGTAGAATTTTATCTGCTACAATAACACAGTCGGGAAAGGTGTTAATATTGTATACAAGGAAGGAAAAAAATTCAACTCCAACAGAAAAGCTAAATTCAGATTCGCTTGACCTTTTAAAACTAATATAGAATACTTTGAACTCACAAGGTTGACAATTTACCGTGATATTTTAGCAAATCGAGAACTGGCGACATTTAGAAGCATATTGTAGAAAATTTCCGAGTGGCACTAAAATTACGATTTTATGGTGTATATGGACGACGGAAAACATTAAATACCGACACCAAAGCTCAATTCAGATTGGCTTGCCCTTTCTCAACAAATATAGAATACTTTGAACTCAATAGGTCGACAATTTACTTTACTTATTTGAATAATTTCAAAACTGTCGGGCATTTATTTCATTGAGGACCTCTCCCGACTGTCGGGCATATAGCCAGACTGCGATATTCGCAAACCTTTGCAATGAAAAATTTAAAAAAAGGCGACAACAGTTTTGTATGTGGTATAAACGGGGTTTAAAGAATATTTATTTTTTTATTACTACCGTTTTCAATCATGTTGAAGGTTAACACTCTTTGGAAAGCATTTATTCATTTGATTGTTTTCAAGAGTGAGAATATCTTTTTTTTCCAAAGAAAAAAGTTTTAAAAACAAGAAACATTAACAAAACATCATTATGGCATGCAGGTATTGAAGCATGAGATTCTTTCTTGTGTGTATACGAACAAAAGGCATTATTGCTGAAAATCAACTATTGGCCAATTAGATAATATGTACTTGAGTTAGTCCCAGTCGCTAGGCAAACGTAGCGTTTGGGATCTCGAAACGCGGCTGTAAGGTAAGAAATAATTCATACTCTTTCTTATTTTCTCACTTCTTCATCCTATTTAATACATTTCAACCCTTTTCTTTATATCCATAGAAGAATGAACTAATCTACTCAATCGGTGTACGATTGAAAATTCCCTTTATCACGCAAATGCCTGAACATAAATTCAAGTGATTTTCAATTTCACAACAACTCATTTTATGCAAGGCTTTTTTTTTCTCAAGATCTAGATATCTAAAAACTAAGGCAATTCAACATCATTTTCCCGAAGTAAACATGTATTTGTCAAAAGTACAAATATTCCATGCATGATAACTCTCTATTATGAAATTCGACAATTAGATTCTCTATCATTCAAGTTTGCACGAAAGTTTGCAACTGCAAACCTGTCCTGACGATCCCGGGATTCCCAAAACAAAACAACAAAACTCGTGCGCTAAAAATCGTGATTTGTACTGAAAGAGTGAGCGATGGGTTGAACTATTGACCCATGCGGCGAAGCTCATGTTTACTGTTCTATAGCGAGTAAAAGAGAAATCGAACCTACAAATATGTGAGTCAAGTATCCCTAGTCAAATTCCCGAGGTATGAGTTCACAACCGAAGGCTTAAACACTGGCAAATGTTAGTATGAACGTTCGGCGGTGTAGATTACATTAGATAATCATTTGTCTATAACCACTAAGTTAGAGAACACCACGAAATGTGTCTTGCGTGATGATTATTTCCTTCTTTCCCCCCCCCTCCCCCCCTCCTCCACCGCCTCGTTCAAGCGACTCGTTACGCTGTCCTCAACGCCCTGGATACCCAAGGATGACCATGTAACCGTCGAAGCATTTGTGCGTCTCTTGTACAGGAGGTAAGGTACTGCTCGTCACTTGACGTCACCATGAAGCACGTGATGTTGTCCTACCAATGGGACATCCAGGATCTGGTGAAGAAGGTTTATGATGGGCTACGTGCCTATGGTATTCGCGTATGGATGGATATTCACGGAGGCATACGGGGAGATATCAACGGAAGGTACGATCCAGGGCAGGGGTTGTTTTGGGTGGGCGGATGGGTTCTAAAGCATTAGGGTAAGATCCAGACTCGCCAAGGGATTGGAACGGGCATTAATGGCTGATTGCCTCTTTCATTCGCAAGGAGGGGGACCACTACTGTACTACCATGTTATTGTGGTAGTGCTATTATGCATATCAGTCAATCTTGTTTTAAAAACTTTTTTCTAGCTCGCTCGGCCTTTTCCTTATTAGGCCTTACATGCCATATTTGGGAGTCCGCTTCAAACATTCTTCCGCTTTTTTATCACTCTAGAGCTTTGTAAGTTGAGAATTTCCACCTAAACTTGCAGGAATTCGTGTTTACTACGATTTTGCTGGCAGCCATCTTAGAAATGGAACCTAGTCCCTAACGTTTTAGAATATCACAGGTCTCCCGCGCGATCGCCCCAGGCTTTTGTAGACCATTAAGAAAAACGACAGCCATTTATTGACATGCAACAGCATGATGGGAGCTTAAATGATGCCTTTTTCATTCTTATGGCTCACATGGCTCTTATGCTCACATTTTCAGTATGGCAAAAGGTGTGGATGGTGCCGCTATTCTTTGCTGCTTTATGTCAACAAAATACTCCGTAAGTATAACGTCACTCCTTGCAATATTACTATAGAGCACAAAGTGCTCCGTAAGTATGAATGTGCACTCGAAGTGAGGCCGAATTTGGAGTCCAGGTTTGTGTACGTACCAGGGCAAATCATAATAAAATAAAAATAAAAATGGTTAGAGATTTTTCACTCATGGTGTTGCTACAGGAATCCAAGAACTGCAAGAAGGAGCTGTCATACGCTGACGGGAAGACTGGGTGCGAGGAAGTCATAATAGTTCCAGTCATGTGCGAGAAAGGCTTCAAAGCAAAGGGCTGGCTTGGTATAATCACCGCGGGGCTCCTGTGGATTGACTTCAGGTAAGCCTGGGCACTAAAGACACGTTGAAGTGGGCTACTCGGCCCCTGTTAACAAGGGACTATTCTGTTGCGCATGCGCATTTCATTGAGCGATATGGCGATCAAAATGGCGGATGTGGAATGTTATGACTAAAACTCGCACTGCTTCTGGACTGTAGAAGACACAGAAGGCAAACATAATGTTTGTATATAATTTCGCTCGAAACAGCGATTTCCGGATACCGTTTTGCGTGCTAAATATTACCATAATGACGATAAACAGCTAACCATTCACAGGAATCGATGGTGTCGTGTTATGATTTCTACATGAGTTTCGAGAATGATATTTCCGTTATTTGAGGGCGACTGTACTGGAGCCCTGCACTATGACAGTATTTCTTATCTAGTTTATCTGATTGGATATTATGATAGAAATCCCTACTCTTCCGTTCGGATAAATTTTTTTGCAACTTCGTCGTAATTTGATTGATTCACCGTTTGAGCTTAAATTGACAGTGATTTTCTCAGATCTGGGAAATAAAACTATGTTGTGCACAGCTATTAATAATTTCATTATTTGTTAATGTCTATACTGGCAAAACTGGAGAACACCTTAAACTTTACTTGTTTTGTGTCAGTTTTGAGCATAATTACGCGGTACAAGTCATTATGGTAATTAATTCTTTTGTTCCATATGTAATTTGCAATTCATCTAGCTCAATTAGTTCCTCAAGGACAGAGAGCCGGAAATAGTGCCTCACAAGTCATGTAACCACATAAATTCTATAAATGAATCAAACACATTCAATCATTTAGACATTCTTAAGACGTGTATAGGATTATTAGCAAGAGGAAAAACATTCGAACATCTTTGCAGATCTGCATTCATCGGATGTCGGTCAGGATCTGCGCGCGTGGTCATACATAATAGTCCTTTTTCCTTTGGTCATAATAGTCCTTTGTTTAAACCAGCATTCGCATCTATCGGCTAGTTTCAGCGACAAAGTGAAAATATGATGATGATGATGATGATGATGATGATGATGATGATGATGATGATGATAATGATTATGGATATGATGATAACCGTTAATTAAGTATTAAGCTTTAATTGAGTCTATTTTGGAAGTTTCTTGCAAATATACCGTTGTATTTTTCAATGAAAATGAAAACAAAACACAACGGATTTACTGATCGATATTCTTACTATTATATTCTTTAATGAACCAACAGAGATGAAGCGAATTTCGAGAACAGTGTAAAATCCCTCGCGCAAGAGATAATGCACGCAGTTGGTGATTCGAGCGATATCACTTTGGCGCCCGACGAGAAACAAGAGGCTGCAAGTAAATCCGTTGTGAAGCCGACAGCCGAAGTTAAGAAGAACCCGGGACGAGCTTTCAGACACAAGATCGCTGGCAAATTCCTAGCCGAGACTGGTATGTCACAACGTCGGTCATTACAGACAACTAGCTTTTCAAAATCATTATACTTTCGGGTCTCTCTTTGGGTAGAAAGCCAAAGACATGATGGGGAAAAGGCTGATTTTGACAGCACGATTACATTATATGGTCTTAGACAACACAATAACATGTTTGATAAGGGAAGTAACAACAAACGCTTGCAACTGTCGAACAAGAAGTAATACCCAAAGCTCCCTTTCCCGATATTGGTGGATAACTGACAGCGGGCAATTATGGTGGAGACCCGTCTACCGAAAAAAGGGTGCCGACCAAGGCCTTTCGCACTCTTATGATGTATTTAGGTATATTAAGAAACTCCCACTATTAAAAGTGGTGAAACAGCACGACAGCTATGCTCATCTGGAGGGAATCCGAAACCGAATAATAGAATCGTGTAACGTCTTCGTGGAAAGAATTATAAAGTCGGTTGTGTACTAGATTGCGTTTGAGTGTAATCAATCTAGTCCACGACAGATGGGCTGCCTTCTTTTGCTACGCGCCTATGTTAAGGTGACATTGTTCTGGTTTCAGGTCAAGTGAAATTCCATCCAGCGAGTGGAAATCGAAGCACGCTAGCTCTCCGAGATAAGCCTGAGGATACGAGCTATTGGGTGGAGGAACGTAAATTAGAGGACAAGGAAATTACATTCTACAAGAACTATGCCACTAATGGCTACTTAGGTGAGTGGCAAAGACTCATCGCGAAAACTGTAAATCAAGAACTCGCTACATTTCAATGTGCATGTGGCTATTCAATGGTACTCAGTAAGCTCATGGATAATGTTACAACGGGGGTTAAGCGCATCAGTGGGATTTCCCAATATATCAATTCACATTTAAAAAATGTGAAAGTGTTTTTTAGTCTAGCGGAATGGGTACTGTACAAGGATGTAAATGTTTATTTGAAGCATAGATAATATTTTGATCAAATATAAAAGCACTAGCCGTGGGGTATCTGTGAGGTAGTATATAGTCTATTACATTTCATTGTTATAATTCAGTTGTTTATTTTTATTATTTTTTTTTTTTGGGGGGGGGGGAGGGTTGTGCTTCGCTCGTAGTGTAATATAAGGCGACTTGGGGCGACTCTTACACTTAATCAAGCCTCCCTAACAACATATATTTACCAATTGTAGGCTACGATCCGAACGGCGACTATATCTACACAAAGGGGCAGCGTTATGGCGCCGAGGAATGGAAGATCGTGGCGGATGAGACGTCACATGACGGCAAGCGAGCTGTTGTCCTCTTTGCAAATTACGGCAAGAAGTACCTTGCGATCAGGAATGGCAAGTTGACAGGTGTCAATTCAAAGAACGACGACTGCATCTGGATTCTGGAATAACTGAGTTGAAGCTTTAAAGTTTAAATTTTTCAGCAGATATCTTGAATTGCAAGGAAAATGTAAGATTCGTATTGCGGTTGAAAATGACTGATATAAAAATAAAAGAAAAATCTCACAACACAAACGAAACGCATGTTACCCCAACTCTATTTTCTGTATCGCTGACTGTGTCTTACTATCAGAAATAACAGGGTATTAGATCTTTGCGCTTCTTCGTTCACACCAGGTTTACTCCACCAGGCGGTCTTATATCAAATAAGAAATTGAGAAGAGCGTGCAGAGATGTTGGCCAATCACGCCAGACTACGTGAACCCCCCTCCTCTAATATTTTTAAAGCTGCCCTTGTACTATTAGCCCCCCCCACCCCTTCTAGAGCAAAAAAATGTTTGTATCTCAGTAGAGAGGCAAACGGTATATACAGTCATAGTTGATTTTTTTTTTGTTGTTAATGGTACATTTCTCTTTTTTTTTTTTAAACGACAGTCAAGCCAGGTCATGTTTTCCCCCTAGAGCCGATTATTTAGTTCATAATTTGAAATTTTCTTACTCCCCTCTCATATATTGACCACGTATGTAAGACCTTCGAACGTTCAGTCTGTTACTTCCCTCTCATATATTGACCACGTATGTAAGACCTTCGAACGTTCAGTCTGTTACTCGCGCACTTCATGCCAAGGAACACTGGAGGACGCCAATTCTTCACTTTGATCTTAGAAATGCTTACCAAGTTCTGAACAACTTCCCGCCAAGCTTATATTACAGTGTCAAATTCGCAAGCGAATATGACTTTCAGGCCCTGGCGAGGGCCTGAGGTTGATGGGATAGGCGGACTTCTTATTTTTTCGTCCTACAGCGACAATCATAACGACTACTGTTGGGGGGAGGGGGGAAGGAGATGTGGTTGGGATGGAGGGCTGGTTAAATCCCCCCCCCCCCCCCCCCCACCAAACACATTTTTTGTCCTACTTCAGGAGTGCCTCCCCGCCCCTCTCGGATAAAAAAATTTACCTGACAAAGATAAAAAGTGATGGTTGATTAACCTGTTTCGAAACTTTTCATTTCCTTTGTGAATTTAAACTATCAAAGTTTCAAAGGTGTCCGATGGGTGTCAAAGGAGGTGATAAAGAATATTGCTTTGATATTGAGAACGTAAACTTCCTGCTTACAGTTAAGAGTTAAATTCCAAGGACTTATCTTTTGTTGATGCGCAATGGTCTTCGCTGTTCGGAGCTCGTTGTTGAGTCGTGCGGCGACCTTGTAGTTTGGACACGGTAAAACATCTACTTAGACATTAACGCCCCTGGCGCAAGGCTTAGTGGGTGCGGTGGAGAAAGACACGGTAAAACATCTACATAGACATTAACGCCCCTGGCGCAAGGCTTAGTGGGTGCGGTGGAGAAAGACACGGTAAAATATCTACATAGACATTAGTGCCCCTGGCGCAAGGCTTAGTGGGTGCGGTGGAGAAAAACGTATTATTGTGCTTTACTACTCCCTATTACACAACAACTCTGCACAACATAAATTATATTTTAATTTAGAATTTTAACACTTTGACTAGTATTTTCACACACTTGATACCTGGCACTCATTCGTATAGAAAAAAAAGAATCACTCAATTCTCACCCGGATATAAAATTGGTCTGTTCACTTTTCTTTGAATAACATTTTGAAAACAACGAATTTAAATCGCTTACATCGAATCCAAATTCCTTCACACGTACTTGTAATAATAAATTACCACATTCTTCGATTTCTTTCTTAAAGACGAACGCGCGCTATAAAAGGGATGGTTCGGCCCCCTTTTCGCACGCTCGTGCACAAGTCGTCAGTCAGTCAGTCAGTCAGTCAGTCAGTCAGTCAGTCAGTCAGTCAGTCAGTCAGTCAGTCAGTCAGTCAGTCAGTCAGTCAGTCAGTCAGTCAGTCAGTCAGTCAGTCAGTCAGTCAGTCAGTCACAACTAGACTTTGTTGAGTGCGGAACTCCGTATAACTGCCGGAGAAGAAAATGCGAAAAGTACAGCGGTACGATCAATACCGAAAAATGTGAAGTATACTAAAGGCGATGTCACACGAGTCGTTTTTTTTTTTGCGAAGTTTCCACGGTACGCCGTTGCGTGGATTTTTTACTAAATAACTTATCCCCTTATCTTCCCAATCCACTGTCGCCACCTTGTTATAGACAGCATTGCGAAATGTACTTAGGGAAGGCGTTGCGAGAAAACGCAACGCAACGGTGTATCGCGGGAAAACGACGCGTGTAACATCACCTTAAGGCCTTTCGCGGGTAATTGCTTTAAAAAATTCGTTCAAATTGAAACCCGTTTAGTACCCCCCCTTAAAGCGTGCGATCGATCTGATCTTTGGCGAAAATAATCACCAATGCTTCTAGTTTGCAAATCCTGAAATAAAAATTAGATAGTAATAATCGCGACGCACGTGCAAATAAAATCGCAGTTTTGAGGTTTGGTACGAAATCTAAAACACTGTAGCTGCAAAGCACTTCATTTTGCGTATATAAGGTCAGTTTAACTTGATTTCTTATATGACAAGCGGGCCTTCTACTCTGATGCGCTACTAGCCATGCTCCTAAAATAGGTAGATCGTAGAGTACTTTTGGCGCCATATCCCTTAGCAATATATGGCTTAAAGACATTAAGTGTCAGCAAGAAGGTAGTCCTGAAACTCTAATGAGTTAATGTAGCCATGGTTATCATATGGGTAGATGGTAGAGCTCCTCTGTCACCAAGTCCATTTGCAATATATGGTTCATAGATCTTAAACTTTGCTGCGTTAATCTAGCCATGGTTATCATATGGGTAGATGGTAGAGCTCCTCTGTCACCAAGTCCATTTGCAATATATGGTTCATAGATCTTAAACTTTGCTGCGTTAATCTAGCCATGGTCCTCATATGGGAAGATGGTAGAGCTCTTCTGGCGCCAAGTCCCTTACCTTAGCAATACGATTCGAGGACTTTACAATGTGTCTCTGTAGGTAGTCTTTGTACCCTGGTACGCTCATAGCTGGCGTAACAGTTTCTGATGACTTCCAAATCTTGGACAGCTCCAGCGGCCGCCTCACCCTCTCCCCCCAGATATCAATACTTCGTCTCATGGCAGCAGCACCATCAGACTTACTCAACTCGACCTCGCCAAGCTTGCTGGGAACGGAATACCTGTGTGCTCTAACGCCAGATGACCGCTGGAAGGGCTCAAAGCGCGACGACTCAACTGTTGGTTCTGCTGACCTGGATCTATTGTGAAATAATTCCTGGAATTCGTGGTCACTTTCCTGCGTCATGTCCAGAGAACGTCGCGAAGGTCTTCCTAGTCTTTCTTGGAATACCTCGTCCACCACAGGCTTACCGAAGAGTTCAGGGCTGCTGTCTCCAAGGTAACCACTATCAGTCGCATGTCTGGGACTAGTGGTCAGGCTGTACCGTGTGGTGTCTCCTCGCGGGCTCACCTCACTCGAACATCTTCTCTCCCTCCGCGGACTAGACGCTAGGCTGCGGGGGCTTCTGTTTTCACCATGGAAACCTTCGTCGATCCCTGTGCTACTGAGCACGCGCTCTCGGCTGCTATGGAGGTCACGTGCTCGCATCTCGCGCAGAAGCCCGTCGGTGAACTGTGTGGTTCTGAGAAAGAAGTCCTCTTCTTGGTGGCTGGCGCTGGGCACGGCGGTGGACGCGGCGATGGTCCGCATTTGTTCCTTGATCTCTTTGTTGTCATTGCGAAGACTGTGCAGTTCTGCCAGTGCCTTTGAGAGCTGATTTCTCACGTCTTCTTCCTTGTCTTTCCATTGCTCATATGCGTTAACGGCACTTGTTTTATCTTCGACCCTTTGATTTTCATTTGGAGGGCTGAAGGATTCTATGTCGTCTTCGTAGGGCTTTCCCTCGATGTTTTTCATTTTCTCGTCGTCTTTCATTGTCTCTAATTCCTTCATTTTCTCGACGTCTTGCTCACTATCCCCCTTGGTCACTTCGGGGAAAATAAATTTAGTTGGAGCAGAGCCCGCATTTGTTTTATCAGCGGACGCCATCCTGCGCACGCGTCGTGACCCTGTGCTCTTTCGTATCACAACGTCGCGTTTTTCCGAAAGAAATTTAAGATCATTTGAAAGTCTCTCATTCAGTGCCTGCACCACGGCCATGTTTTGCCTCATTTCCGCCAACTCTTTCTGAATTCTGTGAAACTCGGCGATCACTTCCTGGTTCTTGTCTCCAGTCTCTGAACCATCCGTCGCGTCATTGTTCTCCGATTGGTCGCTTGGAGAGGGTGGAGTCATACACGTGGTGCCACGTGTCAGGACTGCTTCTATTGGACCATCCATTACTCTGTTTGCCTTGAGAACACTCTCGGATTGATGCTGATCACCACGTGGCTGGTATCCAGTCTTGCGCGGCATGTCAAGGCCACTTGTTGTCGCTTCGGCTTCGACTCTCCCCTCGCCATTTATGCCTTGGTTGCATACCCAGGAATCTACCTTCGCGCAACTCGCTGAAGAATTTTCTTTACGACGAGTATTTGGGTTATTGCTTCGTGTTCCTTCGATATCTCTTTTTATCGTTGTATCCGTTATTTCTGTCAATAGATTCAGCTCTGCACGAAGTTTCTCGACCTCTTCCAGTGCTTCGTCTTTCTCTCGTGTTGCGCTCGTGACTTGAGCGGCAAGTTGAGCGCGCTCTTCGTCCTCCGCTAGCTCCTTGTTGTAAAGAATATTATTTAGTCGCAGGACTTCCCCGTGTAGCTTATCTGCCTCACTCTTCAAGGCCTTACAGCGCCTTTCCTGATCTGCTTGTTCTTCCCTTCTAGCCGATTCCTGCTTAGAGAGCTCCTCCGTTATCCTTCGTAATTCTTTCCTCAGTACTTCTCTTTCTTTAAGAAAGCCTGCCACTTCATCATTCCTGGACAAATCTTGTTTGGAAAGGTTATCTCTCAGCTTTCTCACTTCGTCCCTCAAAGATTTACACTCTTTTTCGCGCTCTTCAATTTGTTTATGACTTTCTTTGTCTTGTTTCAACCATTCTTTTCCCTGTTGCTGCATTTCATTTTTCAAGGCCTCGTATTTTTCAGAATGTTCTTGGGCCTCTTGCTCCTTGGATTTCCCCTGATTGGTTAACTCGTCTTCGAGTTGATTATTCTTTTTCCTTAAGGACTTCGATTCTTTTTCCTGTTCTGTCGCCATCCTTTTATATTCCTTTTCTTTATTTGACCATTCATTTTTCAGCCGATGCATCTCTTTTGTCAGAAATTCACATTTTTCAAAATGTTCTTTAGCATCTTTCACCTTTAACTTTCTCTCGTTATTTAACTCTTCCGTGAGTTGACGGTTCTTCTTTCTCATGGAATCTAAGTCTTTTTCATGTTCAACCTGAAGTTTCTCAATCCCCTTCTCTTGTTTAGAACACTCATCTTTCAGTAATCGTATTTCTTTGTTCATGGATTCGCATTTTTCTAAATACTCTTGGCCTTCTTTCTCCTTTAACCTACTCAGGTTAGTTAACTCGTCAGTAATTCGGCTGATTTCTCTTCTTAATGACTCCCCCTCTTTCAGCTCCACGGTTTGCTGACTGTTGCGTGACTCCTCAAAGTAACGCAATTTGTCTCTGGCTCGCCCCAGCTCCCCACGAAGCTTCTCGCCTTCACTCTCTAATGCTTTGCAATATTGTTTGAGCGTCTTCCTTTCAGTCTCTAATTCATCTTGATTTTGCAGCCTTGAATTCAATTGCTGCACTTCACTTTTTAGACTTTCAATCTCTACCATAAGCGACTCGCACTTCTTCTGATAATCTTCTCTATTAGCTTTTAACTCACGAGCCCGCAATGCTTCCAGTTCCTCTTTCTGCTGCACAGCGGTTGCTAGTTGAATGCTAAGGTCCCTCAGAGTGGACTCGTGTTGCGTCTCTGCTTTCAGTTGCTCTTCAAGTCTTTTCACTTCTCCATGCAAATACCTTACTTCATTTCTTAGGGACACGTTTTCTGTCTCTTGGGCATCCTGTGTCTGACAGGGGACTGGGTCAGCAGAATCGTTTGTCATGTGACTGGGATGCATCTTTGCCTCCGCTGCTTCTTTCTGTCGAATAGCGGTCGCTAGTTTGACCGTTAACGCTGATATCTGCTGGGTTTTAATGGCTTTTAACTCGGCATTATGAGCTTTTTCTCGTTCAAGCTGCTCGCCCATAGATTGAAGATCATTCTTCAAACTCGCCACTTCTTTCAAGACGTTTTCTACTTCTATATTCTGTTCATCTTTCTCTTTTTCTTTTTTCTTGTTTTCTTTCTTCTTCTCTTCCTTCCCTCTGTTGCCCTCTTCTTGTGCGGATTTCTTGCGTACAGAAGAACTCCTCTTGACTTCATTGGCTACCTGTGGTACTTCAGGATCAACTACTACTGTTTCACCGCTGTCCAGACCATCAAGACTACTGGCGCTCTTCCCACGACTCTGCGAAATAGATGAACAACTTTGTGTGTGTGTTTTTTTTTTTACTTTTTTGACGATTTTTTGACTTTGTAGCAAATTTTTATCCTTTAAGCCAGAGATCCGCTTATTTGTGAACAAAAACAAAATGGGGAAATGCACATATTGTTGCCAATGCAGATGGCAAAGGCAAATTGAAAGACAGAGTACTTCTTTTTTAATTTATGATTAGAATAATGATGATTTATTCACATTTTCGTGTATTCTCCGAAAAAAAGAGACCCAATGTAACTTTAGGAAGGAGAACTGCCAATTTCTATTTCCCATTTGCACTGGCAAGGTTTTTTTAAATGGGTGTAAATGAGTTGAGTCAACACTGAAGAAGTTTGAACCCTTTATAGGGAACATCGTTGCATCAAGAATCAAAGTGTCTGGCCAGTTACCGGTTGAAGGGGACTTGTGGTATTTGGGTATGCGGTTCGTGAGGATATGGAGACGGCACATACATTTCCAACTCTTCTAATCAAATTACCTCATTACCTAGCGGCAAGTCGGCTGTAAACAGAGCCTCGATTGTACCCAAAGCCCCGCTTTCAGAATCTAATTCGACTGACGGCCCATTCGGTAATCAGGTCAGGCAGTCTGCATAAGTGAAGGGTGCTTACTATAAATGTACCACTTTGTCTTATACTTCGTATACACTTTTTCTTTATATAAAAAAAGAACGTCCAGTCTGAGATTCACCAATTTGAAGGACATGCCGAGGCTAAACATGACATGTTTACTCTAAACTAAGTGTGGGTAAATAAAAGGTTTTATTACACATCTGTTCTAATAAAACTCTTCTGCCACTGTTAAAAACGCGTAAATCAAAAGATAACAAAGCGGAAATAATTTAAAATGTCTTATCTCTCAACAAAAGATTTTGCTCTGGATAATAAAAATACACACGCAAACGCTTTATTTCTTCTTTACTTTATCTGTGAGCATCTGTATATCTACAGACTCGTAAATTGTACCAAATTGAAGAAAGAGGGAGAGATATTTATGATCCTTCACAATATGCCGTGACCCCCGGGCACACGCCATCAAGAAGAATAGTATCACCACACACTTACCATCTGTTTACTAGTTTTTCGGATTCGTTTCAGCATCCTGCTAGCCTTTCTTGATCCTCCTTTATGACAATTCTAAAACCCGAAACAACTGTGTTATGTATAAACGGGAAATTTACGCAGAAAATAGACTGATTTACCATATGCGAAGGATTTATTTAAAAGGCATTCATATAAGTTGAGTTTTGCGCCGCTCCAATTACGCTTGTTTGAGGACTTGAAAACCATAAATACTTGAAAACCATAAATACAATACCGTGGTTTATTGTAGTTTCCAAATATTTATATTCGCGAGCAAATAATAATAAAATGAGCTGTTCTTGATCATTAGTAGAGTATAGTAAAAAGAAAGGGATCTATCAAGAATACTTTCTCAAAGACGGCACGGCGTCCTTCTAGAAGCACTATGGCAACAATGGTAAAAAGACGTGCTTACATTTCGAGCGAATAGAAATCCAATGACTCAACTTCAAATTTAATTCAAGCACCTTAAAGCTTTTTAAACAAGGTGTATTAACCACAGGATAGCTAGATTACCTTTGAAGTGGCTGGCTTGATAACTTTAGGCGTCAAAACGGTGTTAACAACTCAGCTTCTACGATACAGTGATCACGCAACTCTAAAGCCCTCGAGGCGAGAACAGCAAACGGATAAAAACCTCAAGTGCCGAATACGAATTTGTTGACAATCAATCCACGAAGCTCACATGTGTTTACAGAACGATTTGTCAGGTAAATAAGAAAGCGTCAAGCCCGCTCTTCTCGCGCGACACAGATTTTAGAGCATTGTTGAGCACGAAGCTGTTGTTAAGCCACGATCACTGTAATTCAATACTCCAGTGAATGCCACAGTTATGCAAATCTCGTGCGCCCTCACAGGTGAATCGAGACACAGGTAGCAACACTTGCAGTAATTAGCTCTTTATTTTCAAAATGTATCCGATAAGATAAACATTTGATATGGACTCAAATCAGATTTAGATAGTGCGGATATCTTTACTCATGGTTATATAAACATTTTCAAAGTAGCACTACATTATTTTCAAAAAAAGATGGTAAAAGGTTATACAAACAGACAAAGAAGAACGATCAAGGGAGAGAGAAGAATGGGCCGTTTGCCAGAAATGGGGGTCTTGTGTAAAAAGAGGGCGATAGAGAGGCTTTGGCGAGCCGTTTGCAATTGTTGCGGTTTTTTTCACTTTACAAAAGATTGAAGGTAAAAATCTATGGAAACATGCTGGAACTGCGGCCGTGAACAAACGCCAAAGCCTCGCTTTGGCGCTCAAATTCCACAGGCCCCATATCTGGTAAAGAGCCCATCATTGGAAAAGTAATATGGAGACGCGAGGTCCCGCTCATATTTGTACTTTGAATACAGTGGGCCATCCTCTAAAAAGCGGCACCATTTCCAAGTTAAAAAATATTAGTCAATCCAGTGTTGTTTTTATACAACATTCATTTTGTCTAAAAATCGGCAAGAAAGCCATATTTGATCGCAAAAACCATAACAGACAGTCGAGCGATAATAGCTGTGCAAACTCCGGTCACATGGGTGGCCGCTTTATAGAGATACCACTATATACACTTATTTCAATTAAGGTTGCCCCGCGAATCATTGTATCGTAACCCGCAGTGGTTCATGGGTTATGTATAAATGGCTGAATCCTAGTCTCTGAACGCCATGTAGAGGCACATTACTGAGAATGCTAACGCTTTCTAAACCTGAGTTTGTTTTGATTTACGATTATTTTATTATTTATTTGATACCCACGAAGCACTGCGGGTTACGACACATCGATTCTCTGCGTGCGACCTTACTCGAAAGGCGTACATCTCGTTTGGATCCAGAACCCCCCAATTTTCAAATAATACTAAATGCACAAATTAAGTATGTTATATTTACAAAAGTTTTACGTTAGGGAGTGACCATTAAATTTCATGTAGGGGGTTGGGGGTGGGAGATTTCCATTAAGGACACCTAGTCATGAACATAGGAACCATTGGTTGACAGTAATGAAGTTGGTGATTATAACAATTTTTAAAAGTTTTATAATTTTAAATATAATTATTATATAATTTTATAAGTTCCTACCATATTACCAGAATGGCGATGACGACACGATGACGAAAACAAGTATTACATTATTATTTACAGCATTATTACTTTTACCATATGTACATCGCTTATCAAAAGTTTTTTTCTTCCGGTGCCGTCGAGAGATGCTAGACTTGTGCTTTAGACTCCTACACGGTATCACCCACGTGATTACAGTCGCCGAGTAGCGAGTGAGCACAGTTCTTGCGCTCGCATGAGCATAGCCGATCTTGAATCTGAAAATAAAGAGTGCTAATAGTAAGAGTTCAACGCGAAAGAAAGCGATACACTTGACAATCCTCGTCCACGCTTAGATTCAGGTGCGGATACAGGGAAGGTGGGTTGGGTGGATATCCACCCCCTTTTTGAGTAAAAAAAAAAAATGAAAGTCACTTTGTTTGAAGGAAAAAATGTATGAGGGACGGGGTATACTGTTTTTGTGCTTTCGCCTGCTTGACTTTGCTGAAGCGACAAACCAAATTCAACATGAAGTATTGTTTTATCTATGTGACCTACCAAGAACCCCTGATTCAGTTATAAGCCGTCTATTTAGCCATCATGCACCCCCCATTTTGAAACCTTGGATCCGCCCCTGAGATTATATAAAGTAAGTGAAAAAAGCAAGATAAAATTGGGATTTATCTGACATTTAAACTGATACCATGTAAGAATTGTGAAGTCTATCAAGACACCAGCAATTTTTTTGGGGGACAATGAAACAAGAATACTTGTAGCGTGCGACATGTCTCCTAGTTTAGCCACCTCGAAAATCATTGTAGCGCACGCCAAATCTCGAAGAAGCGAAAAAAAAAGATCTCGGATAGTTAAAAAAAAAAACATTTTCGTGCCGCGCCCTACAAAAATTTGTCGCGCGCTACATGTTTTTGGCGGTGGCTAAACTAGGAAACATTTAGGAGACGTGTCAACGCTACATGTGACCTAGTTTAGCCAGGCCTTTAGGTCCACAACGCCGGCTCGTGCACGCTGATTTTTACAAAAATTCCGTCCTGAACAGTTAGACGCGATGTCGGCGTAGACCAGCGCAAGCATCGTAGTTCCATAACATTCTTTTTCTCGTTAGGCGTGTCAGGCAAAATGGAGTCTGATTTTCCCAACTTGACGTGGGAGTAGGGAAGAGCTGAACCAATCAGAGAAATTTCTGAAAGTCAAGTAATATTTTCATACGCAGCTCTTTCATTCCCTGATAAAACACGATTACCAGTATTACTCCCAGTTGTTAGCATATTATTAGCACACCCTAAGTGTTGTTTAGCGCAAGGAAGTAGGGATGAGTATATATCGGGTTTCGGCCACGTGCGAACCAGCGCGTTACGTAAAGGCACTCAGTGAGCCTTTCCGCCTTTAGTTTTTTTCATTGCATTATTTAAGAATAAAAATCATAAAAAAACATAGCTCAAACAAAGCCGATGTAAATGAATTTTAATTTTTACTGGTTTTACAACAGTTAGAGTGAAAAATGACTGTTAACGCCTGTCAGAAAGAAAATTGTCTGGACTCTATATGGCAAAAAAAGGTTTTTATGCTACCAGTCGGAGGATAAGGTTCGATATGTAGTAAATTTTTTGAGAAATTTGCGTAAAAAGCGGACATGGCGTTGCAGAAAAAAGGCATGAACAATGCATACTTTCTCAGTTCCTATTGACGAGCATAACTGGTGAGGAAGTACGGAGGCTCATTGAAAAATGTCACCCACTTAATTGGTACATTTCTTTTCCTGCAGTGACATATACGCAGTAATTCAAAGCACAAGAGTAAAAAATATGCGGTAATTTTTGTGTTTAACAAAAATCAAAACGTTAATAATGTCTACAACAGACCGGATCTTCAATCTTTCTATAACCGGACAATGCTAAAAAAAATACAAAATAAAACTACGGAAAAAACATAAGCGATCAATATGATGCAGCTTCTATTTTATACTATATTGAATATTATATACAAGCTTATATGTTATTATAGTTATAATGCACTATTTTATTAATTGACTGACTATTTTCTGGTGTCACGAAAATGGGGAGAATGCACAAAACCAATCCCCAAATATGTAAAGCAAAACAAAAAATAGTTAAAAATAAAAAAAATTCCTTCTACCCTCCGGATAAACCAATGTATTCTTCTATAAATGAGTTTATTTATGAGCAAAAATAGACGGAGAACTAACCTTAGAAACAGACGGATGGTGATAACTGGCATTAACATCTTGGTCAGATGGTGAAGTATTTTGTGATCGCCCGCCAACGCTCCAATCTTCAACCCTTATCATAGGTAGGCTGATGCGCCGATCGGGTACAGATATACGCCTTGTTTTACCGGAGATCCTTGTATCGCTCATTTTTCGAGCTCTAGCGGTGGTCTGACTTAAATCCGCAAGAACGAGCGAGCGAGCAAACTGTTCTTGGCAGAGCGACAGGTCAGATCTTGTGTCCAAGCTTAGTGAACTGGCATCTCCCCCGCTCGAAGAGCCAAAATTAAAATCAGCGTAGGAGTGAAGTGTAGGCTTGCTAAAATGAGAGCTGGAAACATTGTCTTGAAAGCTCCTTGGGGTATTTGCATTCCTAGGCTCATTTCCGGCGATTCTAGACCTTTCGTTCTCGTCGTTGCGTTGAAGCGATTGCTTTCTCCTTGGTGGAGTATAGTCAGTTTCTGAAAAACGCAATTTTTCCTCTAGAGACGAGATGCGGGACTCTAGCCTCTGTTTTTCTTCGCTCAATTTTTTGTTCTGTTCACCAAGTTCGATCTTGTTTTTATCGTACTCGGCTATTAGGCGAGCAAGGAGTTGATTTTGCTCTCTACTGTTCCTTAGCTGTGTGACTAGTCTCTCATTCACAGCTTTCAATTCTTGCAACTCGCTGCCTAAACGTGAAATTTCATTTTCCGCGCATCTAAGCTTCCACTCCATCTATATAATACAGTGCGAACTGTCGAATGCTCAAAAAAACTTACTAACAAGTGTTCCTGGGGGCGCTCTAAAATCAATTTTTCGGTTTTTAACGATGAAATCAATTATCTACAAGCGGTATGTTATCAGCAAAAGATTCGTACTAAAATTTTAAAGATCGCGTTTCGGTGGTATTAAAAGGAAATTTGGATATAAATATTGTGAATAGACGACCTGTTTGTAAGCTATCACATACCGCATTCTAAAATCCGCGGCTTTTGTGTTCAGAAGATAAACAAGCGCGTATGACGTCAGAACACAAACGAGCAGCGAAATGGTCAGGCGTCGGTCTTTTGTAGCCTCACAAATTGTCACTTAAAAGACATTTATGTTAAAGTGTTTTCCAGAGTTTTGCTTTTAAATGAACAATACGGTTCGCAATATTTTGGATCACAAAAAAGCGCGGATCTGTATAAAAAGTGTGCACACATTGATTAAGATATTTAAAAAATCACACCCACCGGCTGAGTAATTTTTGCGGAGCAGGTGTTCTACTTTTACACCATACATATCTAAAAATAGGTTATTCCTTCTTTTTTTTTTTCTCAATCAGGTTTTTATTAAGGCTCAAGTGCTTAAAATCTAATATCCCCAAGAACACACTCGGTTATTACTAAATATGTTTTATATCAAATCCGGCAAAAAAGGAAAATAATTTTGATGATTGTTACTTTTACAATGAGTTTTACATCAAATGCTGCAAAAAGCATGTATAATTGTTACTTAAAATATTCATACCAATAAAATTAGCTTTAAAAACTTTAAAAATATCACACAAAAAATATATGCTGGTGTAGATAAAAGTGGCCGGTACAAAGAGTCAGGAACCTTGTAAGACTAAGCGGTATAATTTCAAACATAGCTTTTACACTGGGATGCAAAACACCAAAGCACGAAAGCACTTAAACCCGCTATACTTGAATTTCTTCCCTTTCTAATGCCTTTAGATAGATAGATAGATAGATAGATAGATAGATAGATAGATAGATAGATAGATAGATAGATAGATAGATAGATAGATAGATAGATAGATAGATAGATAGATAGATAGATAGATAGATAGATAGATAGATAGATAGATAGATAGATAGATAGATAGATAGGTAGATAGGTAGATAGGTAGATAGGTAGATAGGTAGATAGGTAGATAGGTAGATAGATAGATAGATAGATAGATAGATAGATAGATAGATAGATAGATAGATAGATAGATAGATAGATAGATAGATAGATAGATAGATAGATAGATAGATAGATAGATAGATAGATAGATAGATAGATAGATAGATAGATAGATAGATTCATACTGCCGGATCTTAGTGAGTACCCATGCTCGTTATTTTATTACGCATCCAGTAATTACAGATCGAAGGGGTTCTAGCTCCTTAGCGGAGGTCATGAGACTAGTACAAAGCTCGCGCCTGCGGTCAGCAAGACTTTGGAGCCCGCTGGCGTCCAAGGCCTCCTTGTATCGTAGATGGGGTAAAACGATACGCAGGGCCCTCTTTTGGATGCCCTCAACAATGTCGACAAGGAAACCTGTTATATTAGCCCATACTGGACCTGCGTACTCCACAACAGATCTAATGAGTACACAAATAGATGGCAACAAGATCCTGGACCGGTACTCCAGATTTCTTAAGGAGCCGGAGATCGTAGAGCCTTTTGTTTGCCTTCTTAACTACATAGTCTACGTGCTTATTCCACGATAGATCTGAGCTAATGTGGACGCCGAGGATTTTGTAGCTTTCAACCCTTTTAATCACGGAGCCCATGAGTTGCAGGGCATTAACTGGCGAGGGCTGGTACTGCAGAAAATTAATGACTAATTCCCGACACTTTTTGGGGTTGAGCCTCATCCCACGCTCCGTAGCAAAATTGCAAATATCATTAGCAATAAATGGCAGATAACTTGGCGAGCACCTGGGAATCACTTCAAAGATGGTGGTGTCATCAACATACTTAATGCGATATGGCCAAGTGCTCGCCAGCTTGTTTACAAGTATAGCAAACAATAGTGGAGCAAGCTTAGTGCCTTGTGGTACGCCCCCATTAGGGAACACAGGCGATGAGGTGTGGCCACTGATTTTGACGCGCTGTGGTCGGGCTGTGAGAAAGGCAGCAATCCAACTTTGGAGATACTCATTGACCCCCAGGAGGTCGAGCTCAGACATTAAGACGTTATGGTCGACTAAGTCAAAGCCCTTTGAAAAGTCGGCAAAAAATATGCGCACATAATTTTTGCCTCTTTCAAGCGATTCAAGGATGCAATGGAGAAAATACACCAGGGCCAGCACAGTAGACTTCCCTGATACAGAGAACTGTTTAGGGTCAAGCTTATCCTTGACGCATGCGAATAGCGAATCAAGTGCAAATCCCTCCATAACCAGCCATTGCCAGCGGCGTACTTTTGTAATCGTTTTCAATATTGGAACACAAATTATTTGAATTTATCTAGAAATGTCCATCTAAAAACAAAATGACAATAAGAATTGGTTTATTAGAAGGAAAATACAATATTCATCCGCGCAAAGACACATGGGAAGGGCCCGGAAATGTAAAGGCTTATGATCTCTTATTCCTTCCCATGGTCCTTTACGTCTTAAATTCTTTACGCCCGCAAACGCATTTGTAATCTCTTCATTTGAGGAAACGACATGATGACGGTAAAATGTATCATAACCTGAGTATCAGGCCCCCCTATGTTTCTATCGCGCCAGCAAGAAACAAGACAAGACTTTTATTTTTCCTCTTCGACTTTTGAAAAATAAAATCGCCTGATACTCAGGCTAGATGTATCAAAAAAAGCTCATGTAACATAAAATAAGGGAGAATTCCTTTGAAGTACTTTATTTTAGGTTTAATGCTGGAAATGAAGATGAAACAATCGACTTGATTCATTGTCATGCATTTGCATTGAATACGGCCCATGGATAATGAGCCGTTTAAGCTTAGCCTTAGCGAGTAATGGCATAATATCAATCGTGACTTTTTATATTTTGATGCAACTTTTCATATACAACGTGATTGTTATCAAGGAAAAATTAATTGAAGAAACTGAAATCTCTAAGGTGGCATTTCGGGCTGACTGTTTTAAATAGCGAAAATCAGTCCGCGGGAAGCGACGGCCATTGTACTGCTTTTTTAGTATCTATCCGCAGTGTGCATTCGCACGGTTCTCTTTTTTTCTTCACGTCAGAGGTTTCGTTATGTTGTAAGCAGGTCAAACTCGAAGGTATTTTCAGTCTCTTTTTTTCTTCACGTCAGAGGTTTCGTTATGTTGTAAGCAGGTCAAACTCGAAGGTATTTTCAGTCCAGGTTCTATTGCTTGGCTTGACGTCTGATTGGTCCGAATCCATAGTCTTCTCCATGTATGTCACGTGACCTGCCTCATCCACTAATATGACAGTGTGAGTCCTGAAATTAGCAAGACAGGAAAAACAAGCACAATCGTAGTGTTGAATCGTTCGAGTAAAGGTACGAAAGGCTGACTTCGGTCGCTGTTTTGACTTACTGTACAGCATTAAAACCATACTGTACAAAATATGACAGATTTGTGTGATAATGAGGGAGTCATAAAGTAAATTATAGCCTTAAGTTTGGTCTAGTTTTCTTAGCATTCGCCAAAATGTGACAGTTCGCCGGTAAAACGCCGCCATTTCAAAACAGAAAGGCTGGTTTAACCGCGCGGTACTGGAACTAGTCTTGCGTTTTTCAGCACTGGGCAAGACATGCACCTTTTAGTTTAATGAGCGTTAAGCCCTGCAATGGTGGCGGAGTGCTAAGCCAGAGTTAGGCTAGGCCAACGTCTCACCAGCTGCGCCAACGTGTTGCCAGCGTCTGTAGTTTACACGGGGCAGTTTGCACGGGGCTTTAGTAAGCTATTGTAACATTTCTTAAGCCCTGTGCAAACTGCGACAGCATTGCTGGCTAGACGTTGGCCCAGCAATGTTGGCGCAGTTTGAACACCGTGTTGGGAGGTGCTGGCTGGTGCTGGCAAGTGTTGCCGAAATTTTGATTGAGTTCAAATTTTGGCCAGCACTTGGCCAGCATTTCCTTTGTGTCATTGGTGCTGGCGCAGTTTGTACGGGCTTAAAAGACGCCAGAATCCATTGTCAATTTTACATACAAATATGAACAAATACTGTTTTCTTTTGTTTAGCCAATAAAAACTGGTCTTTTATTATCCGAAAAAATGGTTTACCCCATTTATATATGCTAATTTTATCCCTCAAGTGTCAATATTCAACACTTGTCTTATTTCTTAGTCATTTGAAATACCTTGTTCCATAGCCAATCTCATTGTGCTGTACAAATATTGATCGACAAGCATCTTTATAGTCTTGGTCTAACTCCTTGTCCAACAATGTGCAGTAATTGGAGTCATCTTCACCAGGAAAATACCTGATATGAGAGAATGGTGTGTTAGTTTAGCTTCTACATTTCCAGTATTTTTAGGTGTAGCCCTGTAATCACTTTTTTAAAATTTCCCTGAGCAGTTACTCCCTCAAGTAGTTGCAACTTAGTATCCAAATGTCTCCAAGTGCTCTTATGGCCCAAAAGTAACCCATCCTCCCAGTGCCCCTCAAATAACCCATGTCCCCCAGTGCCTTTATGACTCAGTCTAGGTAGAATGGAGGTGACCAAAAAACAAAAAGGCAGTATGAAAAAAGTTTTAATATGCCCCCCTAGTACTCCTATGTCCCCAATTGCCTCCCACTGCTCTTATGTTCCCCAGTGTCCCTATGTCCCCAAGTGCTCCTACATCCCCCAGTGCTCTTATGTTCCCAAGGTCAATCAGGTACCTTTGATTTTCTTGAAGAAGTCCCAGCAGCCCATCTAGTAAAGCCTGTTTATCCATTGATTTCTGTAATATATCTTCAAATCTCTTCTGTCCATGAACCACTTTTGGCCATGGAAAGTTTAATGTCCTGTTGCATAAAGCATAATTTCCAGAGGAAAGTGTTTTGATCTGTTTATCCTCACAGTTGCAATACCATTCAATCTTTGACTCACTGTCAGAACATAGCTCCCCGACAAGTAAATTGAACCCATTGTACTTGCTTCCATTTTGTTGAATATTCCTCAGGTAATCACTTGTACTAATATCATCTTTTAAGAAGTCAGAAACCAGAAACCCTCTTCCAATGGCATCTTTATGTGATGCATAATTTTCTAGAGACTGTCTGTAGTTGGTCAGACACCCGAACCGTCCAGATTTGGTAAAACCAAGCCATGTGCCACCTTCCTTTCCTGAAAGCAGGTCTAGACCTGAAGAAAGGAAATGAAGCATAATTTGTAATTACATTACTAAATGACAGCAAACCTAGAAAATGTGTGAGAAAGACACAATTTCTTAAAATGGCCAACTGTCCCTCATATTCTGGAATGATTTTCAAAACACAAATAACATGGGGCCAAAATGCACATACCCAGATTTTGGCTTTTTAAGTTATTTATTCTTGATCATTCTTGCACTATGTATGATTTCAGGGACGAAAAGCTCAACTTTCAATGACACTTTGCAAAAAGTCACATCAATTCAAAAAAGGCGCATTTGATATTTTGTTTGCTATTGCTCACTAAGTAATTAAAGAAATTTTCTGCCTTATTAGATGTGAAATGGGCTTCTTTGAAGCATCATGTTATGTTTTTCCATCATGTCTTATTACAGAGGTCAAGGCTGAGACACTTCCACTGTCTGTTGCGGCAGATTGTAACTCAGATAACCAGGGCTTTAATTAACTTTCAGAGTAGGTGGTGGAGATTGATTAGTAGGGGGTGAAAGTTATTATCTTTTTAGTTCAAAATTTTTTTTTTTAAAGTAGCCCGTGCTTGGTGGAAAATAGCTGGCACTTCACATGGCCGCCGGGGCCAAATGAAACCCAAGGATAATTGATACTTGCCAATTGATACTGGCCCATACCCAGGATTTTTCTTGGGGGGGTGCAAAATCCAAAAAAATTGACCTAATTTCCCACGGGGTGTGGGTGTGTGTGAGCTGACCACCCCTAAAAAAACAAAAAGGGATTTTTTTATGCCTTTGCAGTATCTCCACAGGAATTTTATTGTCGGCTTCGACTACATACCAAAGTGATCTATCTTATGCTTTATAGTTTTTTTTTACAAACTGCACGTCTATTCAGAACCGAAAGTGGATCATTGTGGGGGGGGGGTGCGTTCGCACCCCTTGCACCCCCCTGGGTACGGGTCTGTTAAGTCAGTTTTTAGTCTTATTCTCCTGACAAAATTTTGAAACTCTACACATATTTACTAATCCCAGTAAATTGTTTCACAGCAGAGGTTTCAGGATTTGTTACCCTGCAAACAAGAGGGTGCACAAGGTATATACAGACACCCCCACAGTGGCCAAAAAGTGGGTCATTTCTTATTAAGGAATATTCAAATACTATGCTTTTTCCATATGATACCTATGACTGCGCACCCCCCCCCCCCCCCCCACCCATTCCTGGGTATGCACTCGCCCTGAGCTGAAAAGTAAGGGCTGATTTGGGCCTCAAAAGAAACTTTCTACTATAAACACAAATGCAAATGTGTGGCATTTTTATTCTGATGGTACCTCCTATAATATTTGGGTGCTGTTCCCAGAAGTCTGCAGGAGCAGTAGGTCTTTTGTAAAACTCATCACGATTTGCAGCCAATATCAGCTTGTATCCTCCGGGAGATGGATCATCATTGAAAGATAGAAACACGATGCACATATCTTTTGTCTTCCTTGCCTAAAGAAAACAAAATGTGAATCTGCAAAAAAATGTAAGTCTATGCTATAAGATCTGGCACATGCTAGAGTGATTTTTCTAGGGTGACTCAACTTGAAAACTTTCTAAAAGGTTTCTGAAAGCCATGTGAATGTTAAAATCACATAAACAAGACTGCTATGGCATAAAAGTGGGTAAAAGTGTATCCCATTGTTTAACAAAGTCTTAAATGACAAATTGTCAAAGTGTTTTGTTTAGAAGTCGGAATTATGCAATAATCTAGAAAACTTTGGCTTGTAGCAATATCTTTCCTATTTAAAACAGGCTATTTTCTCTCAGATATCCCCTAAAACAGGCGCGTACACAGGCGCCATCCTGGGTACGGGCCTGTAAAAAATACCTGAGGCCTGATTTTGATCCCTAAAAATATTACGAGCACTCTCATCTGGTCGCTATAGCTCGGCACACACGGTGAGCAAAACTTCATTCGTGCACTTTGCTCATTGCCTCGCGAGGCCAAAAACTCACCGTGTGTGGACGTCGATCGGAAGAAATCACGTCTCGCAAGCAACTGCGGCAAAATTCTCACCTGCTTGAACTGTGAGTTTTTGGTCTCGCGAGGCAGTGAGCAAATTTCACAAGGGGTTTACTTCAACCTGAACAGACAATAAAATCTATTAGAATCCGCGCTATTTTACCGGCCATTCGCTCTAAATTATCAGTCACATTCTCAAAGAAACTTCCAATAGACACACTGCTTTTACAATTTGTGAAATATTTCACCGTTTTCTGTTAAAAATCACCGGAGAAATTTACGTAATTGGCCGAGAGTAAATTGGTGCGATTGCCGCTTTAAAGTGAATTGCCCACCTGCCAGCAGCACAACTGCTAAATAAACACTAGTAAGACGAAATCTTTTGAATAAAGCACATCATCTGATCATGTCGTCAAGAGAAAGTGCCCGTTGATTTTACTGGCCAATATGTCTCCAGCCTCCCACCGTCATTCGTGTTCGCGAGAACCTGGGAATAACTATTTTTTTGCTATTCGTTCTAGTCTCTCTCCGCCACCCTTGTAAACACAGAGTTCCATCAACGAAATCCATCCAATCCATGTATCTTTCCTATTTTTTGTCCACATTGTAGCCGTAATGGCGTCAATTTTAACAGGCAAGCCTCAATCTGAGTATATACTATCTCTTGCGGAGATTCTTGAACTCGTTCTCTCATTTCTTCCCGCTCGAGATCTTGCAAATTCGTCGCAAGTTTGTCGGTTATGGAGAGATACAGTCAGCAGAATTTTTCGACTCCGTAAAGCCAAGTGGACAAGCTATCTCGTCCATCATGGCCCAAATACACCATGCAGCTCTAAGGTAAATAATAAAAAATAATAATAATGATGATCAGAACGTTCTAGTGAAGTAAATGAGATATTTACAATGAAGGAAATTATCCCTAAAATCAATAGCTTTTTCCAAATGATATTAAGTACATTTCGAACCCACTTCTTACGTTTTTTGGTTCTTGGTTAAGTAAATTGTTCAAAAGCATTTTTAAAATCAAAATTAAGCCTGAAAAAATAATAACTAAGCCTGAAAATATATCCTGACTTGACAAGATAATATTAGAATTTTTGAACACTCTTCGATAATTGTTGTTGCTTTATGAATCGTGACACTGAAAAGGCCTTTTAGATTATTATAAACATTGACTTGATTAGTAAGCATGCCATTTTGTGATATTTGCGGCTAAAGAATTATAGTTATGACTTCTTATTCTTAAGAATATACTTTGTAATTTAAGCAAATTCGCATTGTACGACTCGTTCTAGACATGGAATTAACCTAATCTATTTTTCATAACAGATCAATAGATAAAAAATCAACTTTTCCTCCTTTTGGATAAAAACGAGACAGAAAAGTGTTTGATTTAAACTGAATCTTTTCTTATAATAATGACATTTTCACCCTCACAACTAAGTACAAAAAGATAAAGAATAATGATAATAAAGTAATGTATTTGCCCATGTATTGGATGGAGCTCATTATGGGAAAAAAACAACAATTATAATAAAAAGCGAAGATTACCAATTTTTCTGTTCATGTCAATAATAATTATAACAATGCTTTTTACTCACTAGCTGTCAATGGATCTGATGATTGCACAAATTGTTGATTACTTGGATAATCTAAGGATATTCCCAGCTGCAGCTATAGTCTTCATCAGTCGATCGGCAGAGTTCTGTGAACCACGGCGAGATGAAGTACGGACCTTAATTACTGCCCTCAAAAGCCGTCTTCCCAAGAGCTGTAATGTGATTGGTTGCGTTGGATATGGTGTTATCGGTTGCCAGGAGAATGCTCCCCCAGAGGAACTTGAAATGGCAGAGGCAGTTTCAGTCCTCTTGATGCCAAGAGTCCAAGGGGTGTCAACCCATCTATTCAACATGAGTTGCACTGATGTTAGAAACAATCGATCTTTTAAGTCACGGTGGGAGAAATCTCTTAATATACCAGCAGAAAAACAATTAAAGTTTGCTCTTCTTTTTGCAAAAGGAGATATATTTAATCTGGATATCATTGGAAAAGTCGCATCTGGGATTTGGCAGGTAAGCAAAATGGAATGTTTGGGTATGATGGTGAGGGAAAGAAATGCTTCAGTTTTGTAGGATTAACAAATTTCATACCCTTCCCTTGGCACCATGGTATTCATGAGAACATTTTTTTTGCTAGCCAAAACCCATTCCATTCCACACCAAACCTTTACCCAAAGCCAAAATTACAGGCCCCAACATATCTAACTTTAAACATTTTTTCTAGTAATAATTTCCCAATGTTTCCAGCCCGGGAAAATACTAAAAAAAGAAAAATCTTCCTCCCCAATAACACATTTATTTTCATAACTAGATACATTTGACCATAAAATTTATTTTCCTCTCAGATCAACAGCTGTGAAGATGGTGAAAAATCCAACGTCGTAATCATTGGCGGTCTAGTAGATTCTCTTCTCTTTGTTGATCATGAACTCAAGAATACTGGGGTTATTGGACTTGGAATAGCTGGCCCCAATGTGCATGCAGTTTCAGTTGTTCATCATGGAGAAACACAGATTGGTGTGACTAAATCTTTAAAGCAACTCAATGGTTTTGGGATCCCTTGCACCGACAGCAGTGGTGTGTGTTTTATGGTTTCTTGTGTCGGACGTGGGGAGAAATTTTACATGGCTAAGAATGTGGAATCACAGATTTTCAAGCAAGTGTTTCCATACATTCCGGTTGGTGGTTTCTTTGGCAACGGTGAGTTAGGTCTTGATTTGCAGTCAACGCGAGGAAAGCCACTGAAGGACAGCCATTTTCTTCATTCTTATTCTTCGGTGTTTTGCTTGTGTTCATTGGATTCCCCAAGCACCTCCACAGTGAGACCACTGCTAAAAGGTGCCTTGCAAAAAAGAACATCAGATGAGGACAAAGCAGAAAAACCTTGCTGTAGTGCTGACTAATGAAAAGGACAAAACAAATTATAGATATCTTAATTGGTTGAAATTACCATGACAGTGGTGGTATGTTGCCATTAGGTGATATATAGTATATCAATCCCTTTTCCTTCTTTTTTATTTCTTAATAGACTATACTGTAAACCTCAGGTGATTAAATATTGGGGGCACAATGCAGTAACGTTTAGAAAAATGTTGGCGCCACAGCCATGCCCCTACTGGTCCTTATAGTTTTTGAAAATATTGTGGGGGGATGTGCCGCTAAAGCCCCAACCCCTGCTATAGCCCTGAAGTGTAAGGGTGTCGGGACATTTCTCGTTACTTAGCGATTCGGTTGTTAGGCCCGGGTGCGAGTATCCGGAAACTTCATACTTAGGCGGGAAAATCAATTGGTGGAAAAACCATTAACATGCGAGACATTTTTAGCTACTTTAACGAACGCCCGAAACTGGCGAGAAAAACGTAATAAACAGCAAATACCATAAAACAAAAATGAAATAGCATGATTATTCACCTAGGGCAGCTAATTGGCGACATTCGTAGATAATTTTACCTCCGGTTTACGTTTCTAACTCTATAATCTTTGTAAAGAACACACTCTGCACGATTTTTTTAGGCAGATAATATTTACCTAGTTGCCCTCTATAAAACTATGCATCAATTTCCCAATATTTTAAGAAATTATTCAAATAAGACTGGAAAAATAAAAACTAAAATTGTGAAAATTTTATTATTTGGAAGAATCGAAAATGCATACGTAATTTTTTAGGCACCCTCCATCAATACTTCACGCCTGATGACATCATCAAAATTTAGAGATTCATAAATAATGATACGCCTAAATTCATTCCATTTCACAAAGGTTTGGCAGATTTACAACGTCTTGAAGTTTTCCTAACAATGGCCCTCAGAGAAATGTCCCAACACCCTTAAAGTATATTATATTTCTTAAAAGTGAAAAAAAAAACTAATCTGAGAGCTCACTGGACTTCACCTAATGACTATTTTATTTTTCTATTAAATTTTATTGGTCAGTCAGTTTGCCTTGATCTAATCTCTTATTGTTTATAGCAGTGAAGAGTACCGTAGCACAATTCTGCATAAAGTCTTAATTATGACCAATAATTTCTGTAACACAATACAGATTTTAATAATAGATTTGAAGTAAATCCTTAGGAAACCTCTGGGTTTATGTTGTGTTAAGAAACTAGATAACCTAAAGTAATCCTTTAGCCTTTCTTATAAAAAATAAAATAAAGAGCAATGAAGTTAATTTATGATGTTAACTTTTGTGATGTTAACCCCTCTTAGAAATCTTTCTAGCATTGCCTGAAGAGCATAGTGGGCAGGTACATATTAAAACTTTTTCTTGTGCTTCTTTTACATTACCTCTAACCTTGTTTTTTCATATTGTTCTAGGTTTTTATCATGATCTTGTCATGACATACAGGCTTGTAGTCAAGATTTTGAAAGTAAGGGGGAGGGGGTCATAATCTTTTAAGTCACGTCAACATTCTTTCGTTTGAGCAGCTCTCCTAATTAGTAGAAAGGCTTGTCCCCCCCCCCACCCCTCACACAAACGCATGCACGCACACACACACTGCCCTATGGCTACAGATCTGAGATGTTATTTTTCCTTTAGCACTAAGCAATGTTTAATTCAAAAAAATAAACTCAACAAATCAAAGAATATATAAAAAACTTAACAATGTTTTTGAAATAAAAAAATGCAGCTGTTTCTTATTATGAAAAAGAAAAGAACCTGTAAAATTTGGCATAACTGAACCATTTACTGAACTCTACTGATAAAAAGCTGACAAAATTATGTATCACCTTTAATTTGTAAATAAAAAAATTTATCAATTACAATATTCTAGAGCACAATAATTACTTTCTGACATTACTGTCGCAAGGATGGCAAAAGGAACATTTGCAGAGGACAGCCTTTCAACAATATTACGGCTACTGTTGTGTTATCCTTTGAGCCAGCCATAAGAGCACTTTGTACAAGTCGTTCACTGAGAGCCTTTGCTAGTTCTTGTGCCTTCTCTTCCATCCTTATCAGGCTATCTGATGCTGTCGCAGCTTTACCCTTATTGCTAACAATCTCAGGTAGCCTTATTGAGATAGTGTCAGAGGATTTTGAAGAGGCACTAGTGCTTTTGCTTTCCTGTTGTGAGCTTCCTGTAGTCTTTGCACTTTCTCTTTTAGTATTGCATTGTTTTGCAACTTTGCTTTTCTTTTCTGAAGCATTATTCATACGGCGGACAATTTCCTTGACATCTAACTCTGGCATTAAATCTTCAAGTAGCAGTATCACCTCCTCCTCACTAAACACCTCCCATACCCCATTTGTTGCCAAAATGACAAACTGATCAGCCTCATCCAATGTCACACAGTTCACAGAAGGTTGACAGATAACAGAAGACTTCAAATGTGGGTCACCATGGTTACCAAGTCCTCTAGTGTTTGTTGTAAGCCCATTCACTAGAGCTGTCTTTTCACTTTTGTAAACCTCCCCATACTTGGACACACGGTGTCTCTCTCTTTTGTTCCGTGGTGTGTGTTCCTGAGTGAGACGAATCATAGAGCCATCCCCCTTACACAAAACTGCGCGCACATTCCCCGCATTGGCAATATAAAGCTTGTTTCCTCTAAGCAGGCATGTCACAGCAGAACACCCACTCCACCGATTCCGCGAGTCCTCATCCACTCCATAAAGTAAGATTCGATCCACGTCTTCGTAAGTTTCTCTTAGCGCCGTCGTTATTTTAGCATCCACTCCCTCAGAGGCCAGTCCTGGGCGATAAACAGATTCCACTTTCCTTGCTAAAACCTCGGGAAACGTTTTCGCAGAAGTGCCTGCCGCGGTTGCTCCATTGTAGCCGTCAAAAACAGCAAAGAACCCGCTTTGGGGATCGTTACAAAAATAATCACAAAACGTGTGTCTATCTTCCATCGTCGTTTTCCATCGAGAGTTCTTGTCTTCGCAAATGCCGAATGCCAAAGCGCAATTTAAAAGTGTGCTTTGACCCATGACATGGTATTCTTTCGGATCAACAAGCGCGACTTCCCGCAACGTCCCCCACCGATCTACTAAGTTTGACTTTAACAGCTCATAAGCTGCGTTTAACTTTTGCAGTTTTCGTATACTGACAGGATTTTCAAAATTTGCATTCTCGTTAAGTTTTCTCATAAGAGATCTGCGCCTCGTCACAAGCTGTTTTACGGTGTTTGGTTTATTGTCCATTGTGTACCTAAAGATCTGTAGAGCGCGATGAAACTCGCGATGAATCTTCAAATCTTGAACTCGTATCTCTTCCTCGCATGTCATACAGAGTAGCTTAATGCCTTCGGTTACTTCTTTTATCGGCTCTATGATTTCATCGCCGCTTTTCTGGTCTATCGGTGGGAGGTGAAGGTCGGATAAGTAACTGGTACGTGGCGACAAACTTTTCTCTGGGCTGTTATTAGCGGAGGAAGAAGTTTCTTCCAAACCCGAAGACGACGACTGCTCGCGCAGCGCGACTGTAACTGCGTGCATTCTAGAAGGACGGGAAAACGAACTCAAAATTATATACTTTCATGATGCAGCACAACCAAAAAGTCAACAAACTGTTAACATATCGATGCGTTTGTCTAGAAATTGCTAATCAATTTTCAATAAACGGGAAAATTGGTCTCAATAGGTTGCCATGGTAATAGGCGGCTGGAATTTATGCAAATTAGATAAGCGAGCTAGATAAGCGATGAAATAAGATATAACGATGTCTTTTTGGCTAGAAAAATCACAAAAATACGCAGTAACAAGTTAAACAGCTAGGATCAAGTGTCACTAAGAGCCAAATTCCACAAAAGATAAACGTTAAACACAAAAACAAACTTGTATCAATTATAATCAACAAAAGGTTGTTGCTTTCGAAATCTCAACAAGATTTAACATTTATTTTTTCAACTTTTCATGGTGTTAAGGGTTTATTCCCTGTCATTTTTTATTTCCATATACAAATTATCAAACTGTTTTATTTTAGCTAGTGGTATTTCTCTTTGCTAGGACCCTGAGAAGTGCTCCCTGAATGTCTGCGGAAATTCCATACTTGGTGAAGAATTCTAATGGATCTCTGGCCTGTTTGATAAGTACTGCCATTGCGTCTAATTCGTCATCAGATAGCAACTTCTTAACAGTCTGTTCTGCCTCACTATCAAGTTTCACTTGTGCAATATCCCTTTCAAGTCTCTTTAGTTCCACGTCCCTCATCGCCACAGCAACACCAAATTCACCCACACCCTTATGCTTTTCTTTAGCCATTCTCCTCTCCTCTTGATCAAAGTACCACACAGTGACAGCAAATCTGGGGGCATATGAGGGCAGAACCTCGTGTGGATTACGCCTATCTGACCAGAACAACAACACCCTATTAAACAAAGGTTCAACATCAATGTGTGAGTTGTCATCGTCTTGGTAAATCCTTAGGACACCACCATCTTTGGTACACCAATTCTCATTCAAATAAAATATGACAGTGAGACAACGGCCATCTCCATCTGGGTTATCCACGTGTCGTTTATACCCTGTACCGCCCCCTGGATAACATGCCACCATGGCTTTTGTACGGCCTTGAATGTCATACCCAATTCTACGACTGCAGCTACTCACAAGCGAGTCATACTTCAACAAAAGATCCCCAATATGGGAAGCACCTTCCTCATTACCCTCTATCCACGTCAATTTGTCACTGCGTATTTTCTTTTCAGTGTATTTTTCGCTTTTCTCCGAGGCCGTTAATCCTCCACTTAACTGCCCGTCCTGAAAAATCCCCGATTCGTATGAAAGTTTGACTTCTGTAAGGATTTCTTTTGCTGTATTTTTAGTTAGAAGTCCATCAATGACACAAAAATTGCTTTTGGTTAGTTCCTCGACTACAAAGTTTGCAAGTGTTTCACTGTTTTTGCTCATGGGTTGGGAGAAACGTAGTGGCGCTGTTGTGGTAGAAACATCCAACTTAGAATCTTTTGAATGCTTTTTCGCTTTGCATATTGCCTTGTGGTGTTTCCAGTGTGATCTTTGACAATCCTTGCTGCAGTACATTGTACTTTTGCATCTAGAACACTTCTGTAGTTTGACATTAGTTGCATAGCAAAACTCACACTTCGCATCCATGGACGCCATCTTGGCGTCCAAATCAACAGGTAGCCCACAAGTTTAGAACTGTAAAAGACTTACTGTACTTGCCTGACACATCCCTCCCTTGTTGTCTGTAATATGATATCACGAGAACACACCAACCCTTTCTAAGTAGAGTCTTTACTGGAAAATTTCACACATCAATATCAAATTTCCAATATTTTTTGTTTAAAATGAATGCAAGGGAATTTTTACCATATTTACCTAGAATAGAATCTCCTAAACCTAGAAAATAATCAGCTCTATAAAAAAAATGGAAATGACATACCAGGCCAGGGGCGGTAAAGGGGGGGGGGGGGTCCCTCTACGTTAATGAGTTTAAAAAATCAGCAATCACGTTTCATGATTAACTGACCAAAAGGATCAATCTTTACTCGGAAATCATGATGCATATTTTTTAAACAGCAAAGATCACGATTCACACTGATCAAATTTTGCCATTCATGAATCACAGCAAAGGTAGCAATCAAAGATCACGGATTTCAATTCCTTTTCATGATTGACCACAAACAAAAAAGGCTGTTCACGGATCACGAAAATAACCCTTACCGCCCCTTACATACCTGCCTTGTTTACTAATCAATAACAATAACCTTCAGAGAATGAGACAAAATGCTGTTTCATTTATTTATAATTAAGGCTCACAATTATCCTTCATTTACTAAACTATCAACTCCAAATATGAAAATAGTTATGTTGCTATATATACTTAAGCTATGGGCGTGTCTGTTCTAGAACACACACCAAGCTTCTATTTACTTCAGTGGCTCATACAAACTCTGGAACAACTATAAAAATCCAGGTTTAATTAATATCCCAATGCAAAATCAATTTAACCATCATTTGGGGAGAATATGAAGCATCCAGGAGTTTAAGCTCAATTCTCCTCCTCCTCTTCCTCCTCCTCCTCCTCTTCCTCCTTACAACATTTGCATCTTGTTGCTTCACACTCAACAATCTTATTCTCAAGGACAGAACAGCGCTTATCCAACTTAGCAACCTGTTCTGTCAGCTTCTTCACTGTGGCTACAAGCTTCTCTGCATCCATTCCCTAACGAATAGATGAAAAAAGTCAATGATAATAATCACCTGACAGAGATGCTTCAAGGAAATTGAGGATGATGTGTTTCTAAGGGGAGGGGTGGTGCATTTCTGAGTGGGAGGAGATGTTGTGTTTCTAAGGGGGAGGGGTGGTGCATTTCTAAGGGGGAGGAGATTTGTGTTTCTAAGGGGGAGGGGTGGTGCATTTCTAAGGGGGAGGAGATTTGTGTTTCTAAGGGGGAGGGGTGGTGCATTTCTAAGGGGGAGGAGATGATGTGTTTCAAAAGGTGAGATGTTGTTTCTAAGGGGGAGGAGATGTTGTGTTTCTAAGGGGGAGGGGTGGTGCATTTCTAAGGGGGAGTAGATGTTGTGTTTCTAAGGGGGATGGGGTGGTGCATTTCTAAGGGGGAGGAGATTTGTGTTTCTAAGGGGGAGGGGTGGTGCATTTCTAAGGGGGAGGAGATGTTGTGTTTCAAAAGGTGAGATGTTGTGTTTCTAAGGGGGAGGAGATGTTGTGTTTCTAAGGGGGAGGGGTGGTGCATTTCTAAGGGGGAGGAGATGTTGTGTTTCTAAGGGGGATTGGTGGTGCATTTCTAAGGGGGAGGAGATGTTGTGTTTCTAAGGGGGATGGGTGGTGCATTTCTAAGGGGGAGGAGATGTGTTTCTAAGGGGGAGGAGATGTTGTGTTTCTAAGGGGGATGGGTGGTGCATTTCTAAGGGGGAGATGTTGTGTTTCTAAGGGGGAAGGGTGGTGCATTTCTAAGGGGGAGGAGATGTTGTGTTTCTAAGGGGGATGGGTGGTGCATTTCTAGGGGGGAGGAGATGTTGTGTTTCTAAGGGGGATGGGTGGTGCATTTCTAAGGGGGAGGAGATGTGTTTCTAAGGGGGAGGAGATGTTGTGTTTCTAAGGGGGAGGGGTGGTGCATTTCTAAGGGGGAGGAGATGTTGTGTTTCTAAGGGGGAGGGGTGGTGCATTTCTAAGGGGGAGGAGATGTTGTGTTTCTAAGGGGGATGGGTGGTGCATTTCTGAGGGGGAGGAGATGTGTTTCTAAGAGGGAGTTGTGGTGCAGTTCTAAGGGGGAGGAGATGTTGTGTTTCTAAGGGGGATGGGTGGTGCATTTCTAAGGGGGAGGAGATGTTGTGTTTCTAAGGGGGATGGGTGGTGCATTTCTAAGGGGGAGGAGATGTGTTTCTAAGGGGGAGGAGATGTTGTGTTTCTAAGGGGGATGGGTGGTGCATTTCTAAGGGGGAGATGTTGTGTTTCTAAGGGGGAAGGGTGGTGCATTTCTAAGGGGGAGGAGATGTTGTGTTTCTAAGGGGGATGGGTGGTGCATTTCTAGGGGGGAGGAGATGTTGTGTTTCTAAGGGGGATGGGTGGTGCATTTCTAAGGGGGAGGAGATGTGTTTCTAAGGTGGAGGAGATGTTGTGTTTCTAAGGGGGAGGGGTGGTGCATTTCTAAGGGGGAGGAGATGTTGTGTTTCTAAGGGGGAGGGGTGGTGCATTTGTAAGGGGGAGGAGATGTTGTGTTTCTAAGGGGGATGGGTGGTGCATTTTTAAGAGGGAGGAGATATTATGTTTCTAAGGGGGAGGGGTAGTGCATTTTTAAGGGGGAGGAGATGTTGTGTTTCTAAGGGGGAGGGGTGGTGCATTTCTTAGGGGGAGATGTTGTGTTTCAAAGTGGGAGGGGTGGTGCATTTCTAAAGGGGAGGAGATGCTGTGCTTCTGAGGGGGAAGGGTGGTGCATTTCTCTTCTAAGGGGGAGGGGGTGGTGCATTTCTAAGGGAGGGATTATGTGTTTCTATGAGGGAGGGGATGATGTGTTTCTAAGACACTATGAGCAGACTCATCTCCTCTTGAAGAAAGAGAGCAAAGGTACAGTAGGGATCTTAGAATCAGGGTGGGGTATTTCAAAATATTTGGGGATGGGGGTGAAAAGGTATCTCTTCTGTATATGGTTGTCAACCTTAACTAATGATGGGTGTGGCTATTTACCTCGTCACTGCCACCCTCAGCTTTCTTCTTAGCACCAACTTTGGCAAGTCCCCCAAGCCCAGCTTTCTTCATCTTTGCAGCGCCACCTTTTCCACCAGTCTTGAAGAACTGCTTCAAACCCATTCGATTCGGCTCAGCATTTTTGCCCTCAAGCCATTCGTCAGCGGTGAGAGCAGGTTCATCGCTCAATGTGTCTGGGTACAAGTCATCTTGGAAAAGCTCAGACTAAATAACAACCAAAGAAAGGATGACTTTGGTGCAATGGTGGTATATTATCACATTGCAAAACCTGCTACCGTGGACACAAGTTTCAAGAAAGTTTGCCAATTAGAATAACTGGAATGACTAGGAGGATTTGCCACAATGGCTGGCTAGTGAAGTTCATTTCAATCAGATGTTTTTTTCATCCTTATTGATTTATTTCAAAAAACTATCAAAGCGCCATGGTAGGTACAATACAATAATCCACACAAATTCAAATCAAGGCAGGAACCAGGAAAAAATCACCAGTTTCAGCCAGGATTCGAACCTGGGCCACAGCAGTGAGAGCCCGATGCGCTAACACACTATGCCACCCGTGCTTTCTTATAGTGCTAAACTATGAAGAATGAATACGAAATATAACAATTACAATGGAGCATGAATGTGTATGTTAACAAAATAATGACCCCAACATTTTTTATTTACAATTAGCACATCTTTGAGCTCCTTTTGGATATGGAACTGTATGTGGTGAGATTTGCTTCACTTGTTTCTACTTCTCAAGGCAGAGAACCTTAATCAATAGAAAACGTTTGTGGTCTTATCTAGCGCCCTTGCAAAAAAAACCTTCCCCATTCCTCCTTAGTTCTTACAAAGCTTACCAAAGAAAATGTTAAAATTACCTAGCAAACAATTGCCTTTGAGCAAGCTATGCAAAGAAAATGCATAAGTGAGAATAACTTTGGCGTTTACCTTACGAGGACAGGTGAAAGAGACCACCTCACAGCTACCCTTAATTAGGCGGAAGATCCGTGACATCTCGTTGATATCAACGTTGCAGCCTCGCTTAGGCATGAAGCCGATACCCTTCTGTGCCTGCTTAGCTTGGTAGTTGGAGATCCAGTAGCAGTAAGGAGCATCTTCAACAATCTCATAGTACCTGATGAGGCAGTCACCCTGGATGAAACAAGTTTACTTTGTCAGAAGAGAGCAATACAACAAGTAAATAATATATAGCCATTTGAAACAAACTAGGAGAATACAATGAAAGCTAATTTCCAGTGGTGTTTATGTTTGAGAACTCTTTTTTGAAGCAGAGCAATGATTTCAGAAACAGCTTGAAACATTTGCTTTTTTTCTTTTAGCTGGTTACAATAAAACAGTGACATGTCTAGCACTAATAAATAATAGGTTGCAGAGTAAATTATTTGTGTTCAGGAAAAAAATGATTAACTCATGCGCTCCCTCCTAGATTTCGGGGAGTTTGAGAATAGGGTGGGTGTACCCGAATGATTAATTTTCTTTTCACCTCTTTTCACCGTTTCACTTACCTTGCCACAGAGATAGACCATGTTGGTGTCTTCATCAAAGTGAATGAACTGTACACCGTTGGAGGAATCAATCTCTTCAAGGGCTATCTGCTCCAGAGTTTCCTGTGCAGACAAATCTCAATACTCAATACTTCCTCACCATAGAACCAGTGGTCATCTTAAAAAAAACCTTAACCATACAATTCATCACCAAACACATGCCCTAATTATATTCAAAAGATGTATTTCATCATTATACGATCTGTAGTCATCAACATTTCAGTATACAATTATATTTATCAACACATGCCTTTAGTCTACAATCTATCATCATCCAAAATTGTTGCTTTACTAAAGATCTAAAATTATCCAGCATTATTCCTTTACAATCGATAGTCATCCAAAATTATTCCTTTAATATATGATCCCGTGCCATCCAACATGTGCCTCCAAAGTACAATAAGTAGTCTTGCTAGATTGCCTGGGGTAAGTGGTACAGTAAGTTCCCCTTCTTATCTATTTCTGTGTATGGCAAATGCAACAATTTTATCAAAATGGTAACTTACCGCATTCCATATGGCGTACTGACGTTCACTCATGCGTGAAAATCCAGTAGTGAAAATATAGTTGAATTTGGTAAGCCAGCATGCCTGCTGTGGCTTAGCTCCCTCATGGCCATTCACTTCCTGGAAAAAAAGAATCAAAATCCATACATGAAGCTCATAGATTAAGGGGTTAATGACAGGAAAGTGCTAAAAAAAGATGGGATGAGTTTGTAATAAGCCTAAAATAAGTAGCATATGATTTTAACCATGATCAAGCAGAAAGAAAATTTTGTAGAAACAATCATTTTCTACTGTAAATTATACTGTAAAATACTAGTAGCTCCAGCCATACCTTAACGATCTTTCCAGATCTTGGATCAACTAGCCTAAGTTTCTTGTCCTTTGAGGTAGTGGTGAAGAGACTGCCATCGCGGTTCCATGATACACTGTAAACTATGGCAGTGTGGTTTTCAATAATCTGGAATGCTTCGGCGGTCTCCAGGTTCCAGATAACAATCTTGAGGTCATGACTGGAACTCAAGAGAATGTTGCTGGCCACAGGGTGCCACCGCACAATGCCGACTCTGTTTTGATGGTACTCCAGAGTGACAAGAGGTTCACTTATGTTGCTGTGTAAGCCATGTTCTGGGATCTGCCAGATCATCACCCGAGCATCCTCCGAACCAGTGGCTATCATGTGGTCATCAAATGGATTCCATGCAAGGTCCAGAACAGCACCTTTGTGTCCTATCACTTTAGGTGCATCAGGCTCTACTCTCCCTTTCTGCAAAACATCCAAGCAGTGTGTTACTCGCTCAAGGAATACAAACAGAGAACATCTAACAGGCACTCCTGTAAGTGAATAGGTCTACTAATGGACACTTTTAGACTTCCATTTCTTGTTTAAGACCACCAAGGGCTATGTTAAAAAAAAATTTAAGTAAAAGTTCATTACATCTGACTATATATAGATCAGTAATCGCTAAACTATAAGGGTTGCCATAATGGCTAAGCTATTAAGGTAGAAAGGAAATAAGTCTCATAATAATTCCTCTTAGATCTCTAAAATTTTAATGAATGATCTAGGAACCTACTAGATCCTCTTGGGTTCTTCCATTACAAAAACTTATGCAATAAATGAATGCATCAACCAAATTTAGCAGCTCAAAGCTACAGCAAAAAGAGAAAATAGCAGTTCCAGAGAAAATAAGAGATACCCCTTCCCCATTTTTTTATTTAGACACTAAAAGGAATTCCTTATTAAACAGCTACCCCCCCCCCCTCCACATCTCTTCTTCATTTGAATCAACGCCTTCATATTTTGCCTTACATTGCACATGCCCACAGATCCCAGGAAACAAGCATTTGCAATGCATGCAGTTAAAAGGCTTGCTTTTCTTTGAGCAGAAAACATTGGATAAAAAATAATAAAGTGTTTTTGAAGATAATTACGAATAAAGTAACAGCTTTGCATTTTTGATATCCTTTTTTTTTAAGCCAGCTGTTTGCAACCGGGGGAAAGAATAACAAAATTAAAAAAAAAATAACACTAGAATCATATGTACATGTACATACTTAGTTTGAAATCAATTTTGCTAAGGTTAAACACTTTCATCAGTTTAAATTGAATATTTGACTGGGCCAAAAAACATTTAAACATTAATTAATTTATCGTTAGCATTTTTGACATAAAAAAACGATAGTTAAATAAATAAATTGTAGACTGAGTATAAAATCATACACACATTGTGGGTTACCTCACTTCATATGACAATCACGGAGCTAAAAAGTAAAGAATCTTCCATTGTGTCGAACGTGATATATATATATATATACAATTTTTTCAATGCGCTAAACTACAGGGTGATTATCATGTAAAGACACGAGTTATCGTCAGAGAAGACGGAAATAGTCGTCCAGCAAAGTCACTGCACAATCAAAGTTGTCAGACGGAAACAGGATAAGAAATGGGTAAGCCTTATCTCACACCAAATGAAGGACTATTAATCCAAACTTCATGTAATCTAGGGCCCATCTATTAATTAAGAGAAGCTTGAAAAAAAAAATGAAACATAAGATGTAAGTTTTGGATCCGATCAATCGATGCTTTTATTACTTGCTCGCGTCGCGGCGAACAAGCAAACAGAAAGTTTCATTTCCGATTTACTATGAAGGAATTTATCACCTTACCTGAGTAACAGGCAAAACAAGGAAAGCCCCACCGCCAGCTACATGAAGACTTATTGCAACAAACTTGGGATTCACAGCACAGAATGGCGATTCCCATGTGTTCTCCGAGACTCGGATATTGTCGTACGAATCGTTTTTCGCATGGTCTCCGTGGACATGCCTGACTTTCGACTGTCGCACAAATCTACTCATGTCTTAATCTGGCTCGTAAAACGCAGTAAAGTGGGTGGCTTTGGTGTTGAGGTTTGTGTGAGACGCGTTTTGGCCTTGCGGAATAAGATTTGATGGAGAAAATTCTGCCAAAATGCGCTAACAATTTCCCTCGCGTTTTGCTTAGCAGGCAAAGGGAGGAGGGGACCAGACAGAGCGAGCCTGGTGACAAGAGGGACTTTATCGATTGCAAACTCAGACGCGTGCAAAGATCTGGGCCTCTTACCGCTGACCGTATTTGAGCCTAATCAAGATGGCGGATCTTTATGAACTCTGAGGTGTTTAGCTAACTTTGGTTTTTGTAATTATAAACGATGGAGAGTTTCTCGGTAAGTCCCACTAGATCATTTCAGGTACAATTGCATAATCCAACTCCAATTGGACTTTGCACCTTGATTTCATAGAACGGCGCAATTACTCCCTTCCATCAACCACAAACTAGCAATGTTTGGGGTAATGAAGTTTATTGACCACAGAACATAGAGTGAAACATTACAAAGCTGTCAATAAACGTGAAAACCCACATGGGAGGGTTGGTGGGTGAATGACAGAACAGAACATGACTCCAACTGACGTTGATATGCCTGTCACTCGACAAGCTACATGGGCTTGTGCCTTATTTAGTCGTAATTACATATTATCACCTTACAGTAATTATTAACAAAATAAATACAATGGAAATGCAAATAAGTTTGGATGTGGCGTTGAATTCTACAGTTTAGCCTCATTTTGAATACCTAGACTTTGCTTATCCTTCAGGTTCTGTTTGCTATTCTTGTAAAATATAACTAGAGCGAATAATTGTAGTTGAGGCTTAGCCTAAATCGAAAATTGTCAATTATCAAAGGAATGGTGGCCTAAAATGGCACCATTTCCCACTAGAGAACATAATTGTTTTTTCATACAGTAGAGTGAAAATGCAGTTAACGTTTTGTGACCTCAGACTGGGAGCACCTTCAGGATAATACACTGCCAGCAATTGTTCTAGGAAACAACTTTAAACCTTAATTTCTAAAGACCGTGGCATTTTGTCCTATGTATAAACATTATAGTCTGTCAGTTTTCTAAAAAGTAACACATTCTATAGTAATATCTGTGCATTTATAGTCATTTACGCTTTACACGCCTAAGGTAATCTGACATAAGTGGCAAAACAGAATGCTTCATGCGGCACTTAATTTAATTATGGGATGTTTTCCAAGGGAGGGGGGGGGGGGGAAGATGCTTGGCCTAAAATCTGATGGTGTTGTCCTGCCAGAAGCCCTAACCCCTGGTCCCACTCAAGACAATATGAATGGATATTCTGTTCTCTTTGTTCATGTCAGACTGTTGAAAACATAACAAGTTTCAATTTTAAGTGCACAGCAATCAAACCCTGTTGATAAGAATCAATAGTATTCAACCGTTTATGCTGTCTATTGTTTTTTTCCAGAAACGAGTGCAGGCATCACTACAAAAACCATTAAATCAGAAGTGTGAGGAGATAAGCAGACTTATCGATGATTCTTCAATAAAGGTAATGCAACCATGGTTAGAGCTTTATGTCTTAATGTGTGAACAAGATAAAAAATAAACGAAATAACATGGTTTAACAAAAAAGAGAAAAACAAGACCAAAAAGTTCACAACAATGCAAGAAGGCAAAAGTTAAATCTAATGTCTAACCTGATCATGGTCTGAAAGAGTATTTTTACAAAAACGAAGGTGTTCAACTCAAAGAAAAAAAAGAAAATCCTCAAATTGCCTGTTTTAATGAAAAGTGGGTACAATATAATCCAATTAGGAAAAGCTATCATATTACAAAAAGCTAAAATATCAAATAAAAAGATAATATCTATATAGGATTTTGATAAGAGTAAGGGATAAAATAAGTTGACCCCCCCCCCCCCACCTTCAAAAGGAACAACATTTCCCATGCCCCCTCCCCCTTACGCTTCCGCCATATTTTTGGTGCCTCTTCCCCTCCCAAAAATCAAAGAAAGAAGAAGCAAAGGAAGGAACGGCAATGACAATGTCAAAGGAACACGATCAAGAGATTAACTGCAAGCTAGACAGAAAGTGGAGGGGAAAACATTAATTCAGAAAAAGTGAAGGTTCTCAATTTCTTAAAGATGTGACTAAATTCAGGTTGCAACCTGATAATGGTTGATGCTATAGATGACACAAAAGAAGCAACAAGGCTTTTCGATCTTCTCCTGTCAAAAAAAGCGCAGGACAAGAAAAGAGAAAAGAAAGGGAGCGAGGAAGACAGCGTTTCAGATATGATATGAGCAAGATAAGATAAGATATGAGCGAGAACTTTGATGATGGAAAATGAGCGCTTATAGCATTAAAACCTTTTCTTTATATTTTAGATATGGAGCATAAGCACTTTATAATATGATATAGCGGAAACCATAAAAAGTTGTATTTAGGGTGTATACAGGTTTGCATTGCATAAATAAAAAGTGGCTTAATACGTATCCTAGTCTCCAGGATTGTGCATGCCAAAAAACTGCCCCCAAACGAAGACAACTAAAACCAAGAAGCATGATTTTTTGTCAAATTACATAGTAGAGACTACACCCGAAAAATTCAAACACTTTCGACGCCCCACCCCTTTAGACCTCAGAAATTTCTCGAGGCCCTCCAAAGTATCCTCACCCCCCCCCCCCCCCCCCTAGGGATAAAAAATGAACTTTCACTAATAACATTTTTTTTGTCTTTTTTTTTTGTTAGGAGCTGCATAACTTTTTTCCTGACCTCCTTGGGAGTGTGTTTGGTTATGATGGGAAGCCAGACTGGGGGTTGAGGACCATTCTACCTAACCACCGGGAGTTTGAGGTCCTGCGGCTATTCCTAAGTCCCCATGGTCCCCTATTTAGACTTCTGGACAAGTTACAAGTGGATGGACATCTCAAATATGAATTCTATGTGCGACTACTGCCTGTGAGTTAAGAACTCTTATAAATAAATTAAATGACAAGAAAATAAAACTTGGGGGGGGTCCAAAAAGCCTTTTGTGCAAGGATACTTACATATACATACTGTATGACTCTCTTTCAAGTTCCTTTTTCTTTAGCTCCATATTTCTCCCAGTTATGCAAATGATACTGACATAAATAATCAGTAAAATATGCTTCAACTTTAAAGAATCTTTTACTTCTAGCCTCAAGTCTCTTAAAAACATGTTTCACCTCTCTGGAAATAATATCATCTTTTAAGTTTTCTCATTGGGTTTTATTATACTGCAAGAACCTAAAAGTCATACTTGCCAGCTTAATTTTAAATTCTACTGTGGCTACAGTGTATGGATATAGCTGCTATAGGGGTATTGATTTCAAATGTTCATGTTACCTTTCTATTTAGCTCCCCACCCAGAATTCTCTATCAGAAGGAGTTATTCCTCATCTGTACCAAGACAAAATGGCAGTTCCTGGATCTAGCCGATTGCCCAACACCAACGGCACTATTCTACTCAGTATCCTTCCAGCAGATATTGCTGTTGCTTCTGCATGTTACTTGTATAAATGCTGCCCATTAATAGACTCTTCCCTTTTATAATAGTAAGAATTAAAAAGGTTTATTAATATTCTATGAAAAAAAGGCTCTCCTATACTTAAAAATTATATACAGTACATTATACTACGTACTGTAAAAGTTAAAAAAAGTCACACCACTTAAACTTTGCCACATCAGTGGTATTACATTGGCATCTTAATATCTGGATGAGCCGGTTCACGCCAGTGTAAACATACTAGATCTCATGCCCAGATTAACCTCTGCATCTGGAGATTAAACCTTTTACAAGTAGATACAGTGTTTATGTGAATGTTTTTTTTTTTCTTGACTTGATTTGTTCAGATGCTTTTGAATACTACATGTTTCACTTTTCCTATTATATGATTTATCAACAAAGTATTAAGGTGAGTTTTGTTGAAAAAGTCTCAGTCAACCACTATTTTGTTACTTTAAAACAAAAGGATAAGATAGCATCCATTTCCAATCACTTCCATGTGAGTTGCATATAACAATGGGTTTGTTTTTTATGAAGATGGCCCCGGATTGATTCCCAAGAATAGCACTTTTGTATTTTTTTTTTTTCGTAATTTTTTTATATTTCAATTTTTATTTAATTTCCATAGAAACATACATACATTACAATACAAGTGACACAACTAACATGTATTAAAAGGAGAAGAAAATGATTTACCCCGCCCCACCCCCAAAATTATAGTATTTTTGTTGTCAGGTAATATGTTTTAAGAGTATTTTCCATTTTGACAGATAAACAGATGTTTTACCTAATGTTTCTGTGGTTTTTCTTTTGATCTTTGATAATAATTTAGGGTATTTTTGTAGCATGTTGGTGTTTGTTTGGTGTTTTTCCTGAATCTCAAAATTTATACACAGTAAATTTGTAAATAAGTATAAGAAAGTTCATTACAGTGAGGACACATGCTGAACAACTTTGACCAATCAGATTCGGCTTGAAGACCTGAAGAGATTAATGAATTCAACAAACACAAAGAAGAAAGAGTTTTTATTGCAAAGACATCACAGATATCTTGTGAAATGTTTTGCAATCATCTAAGAGAGATGTTTTTAGATCAACGTACAGTGGCAACACAAATGAGTTAGTTGGCTCAAAGAGTCTTTTGATTAATACAATTTAGCACCCATGTTTCATTGCATTTTTGTTGTTTTCGTGCACTTGTGAGTGCAGTATTACTGTACTTGTTCACACTGGCATTATGCATTGCGCCATTTCATCTGCAGGCTTTTGATAGCAACTGGCTGAATGGTGCTGAATGCCCTTATATGGTCATACTAGAAGACTACCTTAACTACTTTCTGCCCGCCAAGGGGCCTCTAGTCACCAGCCTTTTCTCCTCTTCATCAAGCACAAACCTACCAAGAACCAATGCATGGTAGATGAACAGTTGTCCTATTTAGAATTCCACTGTACCTGCTGGACAGGCAGACTAAGGATGCATAATGATAGTGAATGCCTTGGTTTCAGACGATGTAGGGAAATAGGATGTAATATGTTTTGCCGCTAAAGCCTTGCTTGCTTTATTTTCACTAGTCTTATATTAGATTATTTGTGTTCAAAGGCAAACAAGCAACCCTTATTTACAGCAGTCACCAATGACAAACACACAGTTTGCTGGTCTGCTTAAGACATCATCAACTCAAATTACCCCTCCTGGAAAGGCACACACGGGATATGGCCACACCTCCAGAGAAACAACACAGTCCGAGAAATTTCTTCAGGTAGGTGTAGACAAGCACAGGTTGATCAGTGCGTGGTGGTGGATTATTCAAACTCTTTGAAACACTCCCCACTTACATTGACTCCTCAAGATACTACTGTAGTTTTGTTTCTGTTGAAAGAACTTGAACATTCTGCTAATTTGTACCTGTATTATCTGTCATTAATCATTATTATTACTATCATTGTGTAGTTCCAGAAAATATCCAAACCCCCCCCCCCCCCCATAGAGGAGTTTGGAAATTCCAGGGGGGGGTGAGGGGTTCAAATGCCCAGGGATTTCCGGAGGGGAGAGGGAGTAAAATGCCCTTTAACTTTATTTTTTTTCCAGGGGGTTGGAAATTCCAGAGGGGTGGGGGTCATACCTACGACTCCCCCTCAATAAGGGGGGTATGGATATTTTCTGGAACTACACATTATTGTTATGTATCATTTTGGTACCTTATCGCCTTCCCATTAACAACTAGTTTTTATTTTATTTTCTCATAGATTCTGACAGAGTTTTGGTTGAATCAAAATACTTTGGATGGTGTTACAAGTAATGTGCTTTCACATGGCCAGGTAAAATGGTGCAAATGTATTTATCTAATACATGTAAATAACTGTGTGGGTTTGTGATTCATGTACGTTAACTAACTTACATCTCACTAAAAATGGCTGTTTAGTGTATTTGTCCTGTTTGAGTAAGAAAACCTCTCTTTGTAAGGTTGATAAGAACACCTAAGAAATAAGGACTGTTAATTTATCACAACTTGTTAATCTAATAATGACTGCATCATTTCAAGCATAAGCACTTTATTTAAAAAATTGAAAATTTTGAAAACAGCTGGGTTGCGTTTTCAAACTGATATGATTAAATGGTTTGGCAAGAACTGCCTAGAATTCATAGCTATCTGTATTTCACTTTTAGTTGCTTAATTTTTTTTTAGCTTTTATCAACCTTGATCACAAGATAACCTCATCATTTTGTTCACAGCAATACTTTCTGCCAGGGATTGATCTAGTACGTGTAGTACGTATGCTGATCAAGCAAGTTCATTGTTTTGTATACTCCTCTGGCATATACCCATTGACTCAGCTGATTACTAGCCAAGATGATGAATTCAAAAGGTAAACAGTTGTGTGGTATATAAGTATGCTACAACTTGTAGTCAGAATAAGGATGATGTAATTGATCATCATGGTGCTGGCTATTTTTATTGGGGTTGAGTCTTGATTGAGTAAGAAAACCTTGGTACGGCAGATCTTTTAAAAGAAAGAAAAACAATAACTGCGAGCTAGTCGATAATATTAGTGACTTTGACATGTGACTACGCCAATGGCTGACCTATTTTAAGATGTGACAACTCAGACAGCGTGACTGAGAAAAGTGCTTTAGCACTTGGAGATAATCTCAATGAAATTAGACTTTATACTGAGAAACAGTACAGTACCATTGCTATCGATATTGCCGTATTCGTTGCCATATTCATATCCCTAATGCGTACCTAGGCGAAAATGTTTGGCAAAATGGATTATCAAACTACCCTAGTCTAAATCCTGGCAACTACACCTATTAGCACTTTGTTAAGCAAAAGTTGATGCCCATAATAACCTACTGTCTGCCATTATACATAAGAAATATGAATTCCTTGTGGTTCTAGCTTTTTCTATGTTCTTATAGGAGCCTCATCCCACAGATGTTGCAGAAAAAACTTTACTGCTTTCTCCGTCACTGCTTCGCACACTGGCCTCTAGATCCATCATTTAGAGTGGTGAGAATTATTCCTATGGGAATCACACAACTTACATACATATTACAAAACCATCTGCAGGTAGGGCCTGCGGCACATAACCACGATAGCACAATGTCGCATTGGTTGAGTGGACTTGCACTTGTTTGGCCCAGGCAGATAGCACTTAGTAATTCAGACTTTGGTAACTGATGCTCTGGGTATTTTTGGTAACTGATATTATCTCCACAGGCCCGTTCCCATGATTTTTCTTGGGGGGTGCGAAATCCAAAAAAGTTGACCTAATTTTTCCGGGGGGGGGGGGGGGGGGGGGAGAAAATGAGTTCTCTGAAAAAAATCTGACCACCCCCTAAAGAACAAAAAGGGATTTATTTACGCCTTTGCAGTATCTTCACGGGACGTTTATTGTCGGATCTGGCTATGTAACAGAGTGATCTAGCTTATACCTTGAACTCAGACAACTCGGACTCCATGCTCACTTAAGTCTTGCTGAGTGAACAGGGTTCCACAGTAATTTATTTATTTTTTTATGTCACAGTGGAAGCCAATTAACATGGATACTCAAGGGAAACAAAAAACAGTTTAAGTTAGTTGTGGATCCAAGTAATTTGAGTATAAACGACTAAAAGATTGTCTCTTCGTAACTTAGGGTGTCAATGTATTTATCTTAAGGTTATTGAAGCATGGCTGAGCTACATTCAACCATGGCGATATGCCAACCAAGTTGGGCCGACGAGAGGAGATCAACAAGGAGGGGAACCCTTCTCTCCTGAATGGTAACCCATAGACCTTCTCTAATTTCTGAATAATTTGCTACTATTTAATTGAATTAATTCAGTCTCTCCTTTACGTTATCAATTTACACCCACGTCATTAAAAAGAAGGCGAATCACGCTCGTATTTTATGCTCCCGCGCACACACAAATCCTTCACCTCCACCAGCTAATCCAAGCAAGCAACTTTAATAAAATATTTAACAAACGTATGTCTATTCGTGGATTTTTATTTTTCAGTAACTTTTTACATATAGACCATTGCATTTACAAACGAACAATAACAAAGGAGTAGTTGATCAACATTCTTTATTGCACTTCTGAGCGGGTATTGCCTCCCCTTCCTGTACATCCCGTAGATATCAACTTCTGATGGCCGGTTGTGGCCAGTATAGTAGCCAGTGAGCTCAGCAGCCTACTTTATCACCCTACTTGCAGCTGGAGTTTTGTGTTATTAGGTGCTGTCACATCATGTATCAGTGATTGTCATAGGAATTCCACCTCTGGAAGCCGCCATAAATCCATGTTTGACCACAGGCACAGATTGAGATCAAAATGGTTGGTTTTCTTGAAGTGAGGAGAACCAGATCATCTGGAAAAAAATAAGAGCAAGGCCGAGAACCAACAAAATAAACTAGCGGTGAAAAGCAGAAGCACTGCTCTGCAAATACACCACCCAGGCTGGTGTTTTGGCTGATAATATTTTGTGCTGATAAAAAGACATATTTGTATATGGGTTTCAGGACTGTGTTTGTCCATGAGAATCTTCTGTTTTACACATCACTGCTCCGAGAGTTTGTCCTAAGAGCCCTCAAGTTGGACTTGTTTTCAGTGAAAGATGCATTCGTCTTGCTAAGAGGCACAAAGGTAACACCTATACGCCATGCACAGGCACGCCCTACTACCACTCCATAGCTTACCAACCTTTTACTCTATGTAACTGAACCAGCCTAGCAGATAAACCATTGGCACGATTCATACCACACCTATCACAACTGCTTTACCACAACCAACTTGCGTCCTTCTAAAAATAGGCCACGCCATTTTACACTTCACAGCCAACATGCACTCTACAACTAACAAGGTACAAACCTCTCCCTACCACCAACATTAACACCTTACTACAACCATATCACCCCATCCAAAAATCCAACATCCACTTCCACAACATCTCTGCCTTAACCAGCCTATATCATGCCATCCTTAGAGTACAGGTTACCACAATATTCCTACTGGTTACAACAACCATCCGGCACTACACCCTGCCACAACCATCCTTCAACCTCGAACATCTACTACCACAACAAATATACACCCTCTGTCAACTAGTCAGCCTACACTTGGTGAAATTGATTTTGAACAATACTTATTGAATTACTAAATAGTTTCATTCGATTTTGTTTTCTTTCTCTTAGGTTCTGTCACAGAGTAGTCTCCTAGATGTAATAGAGTCAGGTACGGGTGTTTCCAAAGTCTTCTGCTGTTTGTCCTTGATTAAACGGCAATCGCAACAGTTTACTTCCGGAGGGCCGACGGAAACCTCAAGAGACAAAAGAATCTATAAGAATCCTCGCTATTTAACAGGCCATCCGCTCTAAATAAACAGTCACATCCTCAACGAAACTTCTAATAGATAGACTGGTTTTCAAAAACCCGTGAAATACTATTTAGTTTATTTTGAAATAATACACTGTAATGTCTTTGTTTTCTTTTGTTCTGCCTTGACTATTACACTTTAACAATTACATTTTGTTGCACTGGATTTTGAAAACCACTCTACACTGCTTTTACAATTATGAAATATTTTTCGCGTTTTTTAAAATCATCGGAGATTGTTACGTAATAGACCGGAAGTAAATTGGCAACATTGCCGTTTTAAGGAAGTTTTCATTAAATTCACTAGTTCTTCTTCTCATCTCTGTCTTATGATTCTACTTAGATGAGAAGCTTCTGTTAATCCCATCAGGGGGAGGGAGGGGCACTTTGCGTGGCTCATCATCCAGTATAGGTGTCAGCCTGGTATCATCTCTAAGAGCTCACATAGCTGAACTCGAAGGCCCTTCTTACTCTTACACACCAGTCCTGCAGCAACCAGGTTTGATCAAGGTAACAAAGTTTAAGCAACTTGTCTCTTGCTGTGTCTCAGGTTTGAATCTGGGGGGTATACACTATCTCGTGTACACCTTTTTAAATAAATGTTGAAGAGTCGATGAAATGCATACTATTATGTTTCATAGCCGGCATTGTATCAAATAAAGCAATTACCAAAACCTCTATTCCTCTAGCTAATAGCCATAAAATAGTGCGAAATATCAGTAATTCCATTTATATTATATCCTTTTATATATATATATATATCAATTCAAAGCATGGATTAAAAACGTTAGAACTGTTCTAAAAGCATTATCGGTAACATGAAGCCCCGTGCAAACTGCTCCAGCACCTGCCAGCATTGCTGCCGAATTCTTGCTCGACTGACCAGAAGACAAAGGAATTGTCAGAAAGTCCATTTGCCATTGTCCATTTCCTTTGTCCTATAGTCAGTCGAAAGCGAAAATTCGCCAGCAATGCTGGCAGGTGCTGGCGCAGTTTGCACGGGACTTAATACATGATACATTAAAAAAGGTGTTACAATAAACGTTGTCTGATATAGGTACATGTGACAATGTAATTATCTTTCAGATCGGGGAGCTCCGTCACTTGGTGCAAAGCGTTCTTACCGAAGTACTAAGGCAGCAGTCAGGGGGGTACGGCAATGGCCAAACCCCTACTAACCAGGGTGGGGTAGGTGGCTGGATGAAGCATATCTTCTCCGGGGATTTCCTCAACGATGGCGCGGTAGCGCGATCAGAGCAAGACAAACTCGTGTCTCACCTCAGACAGGCTTCGGACAACCTTGCCGCCATAATATCCATGGGTGGTGACGTCACTGATGCTGAAGACGTGACCATCCCATGGTCCCATGCGACCCCGCCGAGTGGGAGGCCGCTCAGCCGTGTTCCCATGACCCCCAACATGCCCGAGTGTAAGGAGACGGACTGGGGACTGGTGCTGACTGAAAGAGGCAAATACCAGGTACTCATAGTTTTGGTTAGAGTCCCGGTCTTTATACCGAGGGCGTTGGAGCATAACTGTGATTATTACATGATTGACACGGTTTCCATTGTTTTCTGTAGGGCTTTATTTCACGTACAAACCTCATTAATATGCAAGTAGCTAAGAGCCCGGGGAGGGTTTTAATATTCAGCAGGGAAGAGCGGGGCTGATGAATTGAATTGAATTGCTCATTTTATAATGCTAGGGATGTATATAGATACATCCCGGGGAAGCTCGTATACATCCCTTGCATTTATAATGAGCAATTAAATCAATTCATCACCTGTACTCTTCCATGCTGAATATCAAAACCCAACCATTTGGCACTTAACTTTACAATTTTCCAAAAAACTTTACAATTTTCCAATATCTATTGGACTATAAAAATGACAAACTTCAACTATTAATTTCTTACATATTGTGCAGGTCTTTTTAGGGGTTTATTGCCACTTTCGCCCTAGCTGTTTATGACTTTATGAAACTTACCAATATCCTCTATCATTACTTCATCAACACTACAATCAAACACCCTTGATACTATCGAATCTTACGAAACTATCCGATCCTGCCACAGCTCTGGTTCTAATTCCTCACTTCTGCCCACTCTTGATAGGTACGAACAGCCAACACCGTGTTGGTTTTCGTGTTCTCCGGAATCCTGTCGTCCTTTCTCTTCTCAACTTATTCTTCACTTAGAATCGTAATATTACGGCTTGTTGTTCCAACGATCGTTCCGACAATATCAAAATCCGGGAGAAACTATTCGGCTTGCAAAAACGTATTCTGTGTCAGTTCGGACACGTCTTCGACGCTCTCCATCTCAGAAAAATACGAGCGTTATGCAAACTAAAGGGTGCAACAAATCTCATTAAAACGCTCCTTTTGTAAAGGAAATCACTTGCTTATTGCATGATTGTTATTTCCTACAAATAAAGAACACCTATAGACTACCCCCCATTGTGAAATGCCATAGACTGGCCGCGCAGGGAATACTCTTCTTTGTATTTGGTACAATTAAGATACCAAGGCCTTTGTTTTCAAGGATGAAATAGTTTTCGTGACTATTAAGCACATATCGATGTGGCTGATTGTTAATCGTTTTCCTTTTTGATTGCCGTAGAAATTGCAGAAGAAGTAACTTTTCGATATTTATGCTAATGTCGTTTGAATCCTCCACACCACTCTGTTCAATCAGGGTTCAATTTCAAAGATTAAGATTCTGAAAAACATTTTTGATTGGAAACCTTTGTCAATCTGTAATAAGTCAGTTAATTACCTCGAGCCTTCGGCAATAAGCGTATACATGTATATTTTTCGCGGATTTCAGAAAAGCATTCGATTTAATTGACCATCACATCTTACTAGATAAGTTAAAATCACTTAATGTTGAAATGGCACTTTTGCGCTGGGTTGCAGCCTTTCTACAAGGGCGTTCGCAGTCTGTTTGCCTCGATGGTAAAACATCTTCCTCGCAACTACTTAACGGGGGAATCCCCCAGGGTACCAGGCTTGGGCCCATTCTCTTCTGTGTAATGGTCAATGACTTGGTCAGGACGTGGCCCCCGCGGGCTAAGTTCGTGGACGATTTGATTGTTCTTGAGGTGGTACCTAGGAACTCACCATCCCTCCTAGGACACATTGTTAACGACATTCAAGCATATGCCCTAAAGAATAACATGCGCCTTAATCCATCAAAGTGCAAAGAAATGTCTTTTAGCTTCTTAAACTATGATAGTTGCAGTTGGCAGCCCATGGCCGTAGGCGGTAATACCATCGATCGGGTGCAGTCGTTCAAGCTGCTTGGCGTTCTCATATCGTGTGACTTGACATGGGTTGCGCACTGCGACTTCATAATTAAGAAGGCTAACAAAAGGCTTTATGCTCTAAGAGTACTTAAGAAATGCGGCCTGGATGCCATAGAGCTAATAACAGTCTACCGGTCATTTATCAGATCGGTCATTGAATATGCGTCTGCAGCCTTCGCGAACCTTCCAAATTGTCTGTGTGACGACCTAGAGAATGTTCAGAGGCGCGCGCTCAAGATCGCTTTCCCAGGTCGTAGATATAAGGGCTCACTCACGCTTGCAAACCTTCCAACGTTGCACGAGCGAAGAAATATTGCATGCCAGCGATTCGTTTCCAGAATCAAACCAGAGAATCCTCTTTTTCCTATCATTAAAGGGCGTCGCATTACACATGATTCAGGGTATAACCTCAGGTCTAATTCTACATCGTATCAGAGGCCTGCTAATACGAGTCGTTTCAACGAGTTCGTTACTGTTAAATATGCTAATTACATTTGATTAATTGTACTTTTTTGTATTGCTTACTTGTATCTCTGACTCACCTGTAATCCAGTCTATACTGCGAAAGGTTGAATTAAACTCATTATTATTATTATTATTATTATTATTATTATTATTATTATTATTATTATTATTATTATTATTATTATTATTATTATTATTATTATTATTATATCGCTTATTGCCTCGGCTTTCGGTAATTAACTCTTACTTACGTTGATTTGGGACCATGGCAAGTGACCGCTTTGTAGAGGTTTGTCTTTTATTATTATTATTTGTCTCTATTATTATTATTATTATTATTATTATTATTATTATTATTATTATTATTATTATTGTTGTTGTTGTTGTTGTTGTTATTATTTTATGTTGAAAAAAAGAAAATGTTTTTCGCTGCGGTTTAACGGAGGTATATATAACCGTGGCAGGTGGACGTTAGTTATATGAAGACATGTGCTGTTTGCTATTGAAACCTGTATTGGTGTCGGTATCTGCGCCCTCCCGTCCACCCTTATTGCTTCTTATTGGGGTCTTCATCCCTATGTGCTTGCTAATCACTCTACATGTGTTAAGATATGAATTAAAATTCATTGTCGGGGATCGATTTGTCACTAACACCTTCTCAACCGCAGGTGATCATGGGAATGCGACGACCGGAAGTATTTTATGCGGGCGACCCTGAACTTCAGCCAATACGTAGCTACGAGAACGCAGCCCTTGTACGTGCTCTGTATGCACTCTCAGCTCGACTGAACACGAAGGTGAGTCTTCATTTCAGCCCTTGTTCGTGCTCTGTATGCACTCTCAGCTCGACTGAACACGAAGGTGAGACTTCATTTCAGCCCTTGTACGTGCTCTGTGTGCACTCTCAGCTCGACTGAATACGAAGGTGAGACTTCATTTCAGCCCCTGTACGTGCTCTGTATGCACTCTCAGCTCGACTGAACATGAAGGTGAGTCTTCTCCTACACCTAACCCTACTTCCTCCTTTTGTCCTCCTAGCTATTCAAACCTTCCTTATTTGCCCCTTTCTAAAGCTCCCTTTCCTCGTCCACCTCCCCATCTTCCTATCCTTCTTTCTCTTCTCCTTCTCCTCCTCCTGTCCCTTCTCTTTCTCGTCCTCTTTTCCACATATTATTTCCCCTCCCCCCCCCCTTCGCTTCCACTTGCTCCTCTTCCTCATCCAACATCATTTTCCTCTTCCCCTTCTATTAGAGACCTTAAGCAACGACGACGATGTATGCGGAAGTAAACACTGGATTGAGGATTAAATAGCAGACTGATACATTTCAGCTGTCATCTTCTCCTACTCATCTTCTGATACTCGTATTCTCCTTCACACCCTTCACGGCCCGTTTCCTTTCTTTTATCTTCCGAGCCCATTTCCTCCTCTATCCCTTGTCATCCCTTCCCATGACCTGAGCTCCGTACCCATCGACCACCGCATTAACCCTCTTCCCACTCCACAGCTCGGTGACACGCTACAGAACGTGTACAACCACCCAGGACTCCTCGGCAACCTCGCCTGCACAGTCTCGCCGGCAGTCAAGACTTCGCCTACCCGTAGTGCACTGGGAGCGTCGCCTATAACCAGTCCCCGTCGCGGGCACCGGCCGCGTCTGAGCCTGCGATACTTGGCCTCCTACCGCACCATGTTCTACTTGTTTCTGCTGTACATTGTTTGTTGGTTGTTGAACATTGGCTCTCTTGGCACGTTCTTAGTATTTGTTTTTGTCCTTCTCGGATCTGTGATAGCGCATGTTGGGCCCGCTTACGAGAGACGTCAAACTCAAAGGAAATCTCTGTGAGGAAGTGGTGGAGAACAGGGTAGTTTTACTTGTTACTGTCTGCAACGACCCCTTTTTGAAGTCGTGTTTGAAAACTCAGTGACAAAATGATACAAAACAAGCTAGCTTTACTTGTTGTAGTTTACAGCAACCACTTTTGAAGTCAAGTTTGGAAATACTGTGACGGAAACAGGTAGGGGACAGGTGGCTTTGCTCGTAATCTGAGTGGAAATTCTCTCGCGAATAATGTAGTACAGAGCATGGTGCCTTTTTTCCCCTTTTGTTATCGGGTATCACCAGCTACTATTGCGACCAAAGGAAAATTCTGAGGAATAAGTACGTAGCGTAGCGAAAATACTTGTTGCTATCGGCTAGACCGGCCTATTAAAATAAAAGGAAATCTCTTCATTGGAAATATACGGACAATTGTCCCATGTGTCATCGAATTTAATAATAGCAATCTGTCAAGCATTTAAAGTATTTAACAGCAGTAGAAGAAGAGACTGGCTTAGGAAAAACAGAAAACCGTTCTGGGCAGTTATTGTGGATAAATGCCGTTAAATATTCAACTATTGCTGTGTCATAGAAACGACTTTGAAAATACAAGGTATATATTTCTGAGGTTTATCACATTTGCAATCCATCCTTCCATCTTTCCATCCTTCCTTGTTGTGTGTGATCAATATGTGATCATTCACCTGATCAAGCTTGGTTGAGGGAGACTGGTATGAGGGGAGTGCGCATGCGTCACTACTAACCAATCAAGTCACGCAAAACACGATAAATGTCCTGTTTAGGTCTTTTATATGATGGCTTTTGCGGTTTCTTTGAAAGTGCTAATGTCTTCACCAAGCATTTGGCTTTTAAAAGATATAAATTTATAATTTTGAATTCAAAGAAAGCCACAAGCACAGAAACCATAGCTCGGTATTGGTTTGCTAATTAATTGTAGACGCTATTGATTGCCATAATGCAAGCAAGAAAAATCTCTAAAGACGGCATCTTTTGTTTGTTATTCTTTCAAAACAAAAGGGTCCTTAATTGCTAAAGAATGTTTTGTTTGTTGTTATCTTTTAGGGTTAACTCTCAATAAATTAGCTTTGTTGCATAATTGCATTGCAAACAAGACGCCGGAATGACGATAGCAGAAAACTGCGCTGTTGTAGGAAACAGGAAAAGTATGGCAAAACCTATGAATGAAGTAAAAAATGAACTAAAATGCAGAAAGTATGGACTTCGCCCTCGCAGTGAGGAAAAAAGAGATCTGTTTCTCCAGCTCGCAAATGAGGTAAAGACCTCGCCATCCCCTGTCCGTAAGCGACGAAGAAGCTCCCCACGTAAAAGACATGTGCAAGCAACTGTGAGAGAAAAGAGGCGACTGCAGATGTCAAATAAAGCATTTGATGCCCTTCGAGAAAGTTTATACAACTTTGCAAAGACAGGCAGTCGAAGGCTTACGAAGCTTGAAACTTTGCGGCTAGCTATTGAATACATCAAAGAATTGACGCAGAGTCTCAACGAAGAAGCAATGTCTGGCCAGGAGTAGGATATGAACTTAGATGGTCAAGGGAATTGCGTGGAGAATTGAAGTTAGAATACTACTAAGAGGACTTCAGCGGAGGGAATGACAGGTCAGGTGTAGCACACCGTGTGAAATTAGATGATCAAGGGCGAATTGAAGGTAGAATAATCCTGAAGGACTTAAGCGTAATTTTTATTAAAGAAAAACAAATCAGGGAAAATAACAAAATCAGTCGTACAATCCAAGGGTAGAGGTGAACATTTTAACTGTGAATATAACAGTTATCTGGTTATTGAAATAAGAAAGTCCATGCTTAGTGGCTCTAGTGTTAAGGACGCAATAATGCATAGTAAAAACATATACTTTTTTGCAAATAGTTGTATAAGACACATGAATGGAGTTGAACCACGTAAATCGTATTTTTCCACTGTTGTTAGTGGACTAAATTGTCAGAAAACCGTAAATGAAACCGTAAAATAGAGGCCCATATGTAAGATGTCTGAAAAGATATCTTTAATCAGTGGTATGAATAAAAACAAAGTATTAATTGTTGTTTTTATAGTAGAGGTGGCTTAAGACATCTAGATGACCTGAGGACTTCAAAACTTGTAGTATAAAGTCGAGTAAAAATGAAGACCACTTTAACGTATGACGGCTGAGATGTCTGAAATTAGGGCGCCCTATTATCGTCGACGTTATTTTACGAGACGACTTTGTCATCTAATATAAAGACGATCAGACGGCCTTGCTTACATGTAACCGAGGTAAAGCCAAATGTTAACTGGGCAACCAGCAAAGATGACGGCTACTAAGAAACCAATCTCGTCCCCAGGGTCTTCTGGGTAATATAAACGCTATATTGAATATTACCCAGAAGACCCAAGGAACGAGGTTGAGAAACACCGCATATCGTGATACCTTTAGAGGAGCGAAAATGTTATCTTCCAGATTAAGTAGCATCCATTTTCATGTCCTTTTTAGATGTTCAGAAGATTAAGGCAGCTGCAGGTCTTGGGCTTCTTTTTATGCTTCGATATTTGGCGAAATAAATGGAGCATTTCGGTTTGTTTCGCATCGAGATATCGGCGGGAAAACTTGTAAACAAACAAAGACTTTCCAGCGTCATTATCTTACTTTAGGCCCAGGTCCAACTCGTATCTTTTAGCCAAATCCCGTCTTTTGGCCATCTCGCTTTTGTACTAGACAACTTCACCGTTTCGCGCTAAGGTTATCTACACGTCTTTGCCGTCTTATAAAAGCGGCCAATAAATTGTTCTCAATGGAACCAAGCTGACTACAAAAAATAATAATAAATAAACAAAACACTCTGGTCAAACGCGGTTTCGCCCAAGCAATGCTAAACCAGGTCAAGCGAGCATCTAACACTCGCTACTCGTTAAAAATTCATGGACGATCAGAACACCAGCAAAAACAAAATGGACGGACTTGAAATAATATTTTTAGACTTTGATTAGAAAATGGACCTATTGGAAAAGTGATTCGTGATGAAGCTTACTGTGAATATAGGGGTTTTGGTCATTCTGGATGGTTACGCGATCCTGATTGATGAGTGATGGCGAGTTATCTCCTTATTTTGGTAAAGCTCTTTGCTCTCCTACCTCTTAGCACTCTCGTCGCCCATCCAGCGGTCCTTAAAGGTACGTAATAATACATTGTTATTATTTCAAGAACTTGTATCGACTAAACAATATTAAAAACACCAAATGATGATAACAAAAGGGGTCTCTTTCTATATATTTGATTTTTCATTATAAGGAATATTTAGTTTAGGATCTCTGTGTTTACGCGTGGGGAAATTCAACTTGCTTGAATTTGAATTGCTTGAATTTTGAAAAATTGTAGGGGGAAGTGTGTAACATCACAACTCGGTTTATTATATTTCTACACCTGTTCTATTGCGAAATCCCTGCTCTTTTGCAAAGATTCACAAATTACTATCAGATAACTTTAGATTGACATAATTCCTTATTATCACGAACTATTAATTACCCATCATACACCGCTTGATCGCAGCTTCAGTCTGTGAGAACCCATGCTCGAGGATCCAGCGTGCTTTGCGGGCGCTCCCAAAGGTCAGTAGTGTAGCTGGATCCTCGAGCATGGTGAGAACCAGAACCTATTTACACTGATTGTGATGTTTACGTTTCCAGGGAATAGCAATGTCCCAATGTACACGAGACGGACAAGACCTCGCAGTGAGATAGACTTAACAACAGGTTTAAATTGTTTGTTCTTCTTGCTCACAAACTACTACACTTTAGCACAAGCCTAACGCCGGCCCCCTGCCCCTCCTGCATGAGTTAATCTGTTCTCTCCTGAGCTGACCTAATTTGCCTGACAGAAAATTAAAACATACTTGAGTCACTCTGCCGCGCGTTTGCCTAGGAATTTCAAGTTGATTGATTTACTCCTATAGTGACCTAATCAGCTAAAAGTAGACCTAGTAAATCTAAGTAAATTACTTACTACTAATTACTAAGTCTTCTGGCTGTTTTATGCTGCTTTCCTTATGAATGATTATTCTCTCTGCTACACTAGCCTAAACCGCCCACATTAAGATCGATTTAAGACAGCTTTGAGTCACTCATAACTTTCATTGTTGTTCCTCAGGCCCGTACCCAGGATTTTCCTCGGGGGGGGGGGGGTGCGAAATCCGAAAAAGAGGACCTACATTATTTCCGGGGGGGGGAGGGAGGGAGTTCTCTGATAAAAATCTAACCACCTCCGAAAGACCAAAAATGGATTTTTTTATGCCTTCGCATTATCTCCACGGGACGTTTATTGTCGGATTTGGCTTTATACCAGAGTGATCTAGCTTATGATTTTAAGTTTTGTCTACAAATAGCGCGTCTATTGAGAACCAAAAGTGGACTTTTGGCCGTTGTGGGGCGTTCGCACCCCCTGCACCCCCCTGGGTACGGGCCTGTTCCTCTTACCCGCCATTGTCTTAGACATACACACATATTTGTTTGGAGGTTCGTGTACTTGCCGAATACACCAGCTCTCTTATACACCGGCCTTATCCACAATGGTACTTTATTAACAAATCAAAACACACTACCTAGTGTTCATAACAATTATATGTTTTTTCTTCCATGAAGTTAAATACAGCTGCGCATGAGATTATGGATTAACTTGCTCAATAATAAAGTGCTCAAAATCTTTTATGTTAATATTTTTTACCCGCACTCCACCGTTGTTGTTGTTTTTTTTTTGCATTTTGAATATTAAATTAACTCAACTTGCCCTTTTGCTTAATCTCGTCTACATAGAAATTTTATGTGGCAAATTCGAGGAATCGTGTATCAGATCTATATAATACAGCATGCAACTGTAAGGGTCACTACGCAGCTCTTACAAGCTGCAATTTGATTGGGCAAATGAACAATATCCGCACCTCGACACAAAGAACGAGAAGAATAGAGACAAAAGAACTCCTTTGTAGAACAAAGATAATAGGAGACAAAGCAGCTGCGTACTTACTCAAGTGTAATCTTGTCGTCAATTTGTCTTTCTAGACAAGCAGGTACTGATTTGCGCTGGTCAGAACAAGTCCCTGGAATGCGTGTCGCCTGGCTCAAGCATCTCTATCATGGACACGTTCTGGGGAAGACTCACCGACAAGCTGTGCCCTTCAGAGGATGGTGACCCCTCGACGGACTGCATGTCGGATCCCGCCACCACAGGTAGACAACACTCTTTCAAAATTCAAAATCTTTAGCCAGAGCCGTAGCAGGACTCGAAAAATTGGGGGAAGGGGGACACGGTACAGAAACATCCAGAAAGTTATTGGGGCACAGCCACGCCCTTACTGGTCCTTCCCTTATAATTTTTGAAAATATTGGGACGGGGGGGGGGGGGGGGGTGGGTGGGCCCAAATTCCCCCCCCCCCCCCTGCTGTGGCCCTGTCAGCACAATAATACAGTAAACGTGATAATAAAGTCAGGACTCCTGTAGAGTTACTTTCCCTTCAACCAACGCGGGACACGGTTTACTCAATAATCCGCCATTGGAGAAGAGACGGAAGAGATTCCAACAAGATCTTAGAGATATTTATAGCTCTCTTGTTTATCAGCTTTGTATATTGAAAGAATCGTAAAGTTTGAGCCGTTAGCATGGACTACTGGAGCTTTAAATTCCTGCGCAAAGTGGATGCGCTACTAAAGGTATAACCCCTTTAAGTCCGAAGAATATTCTCAAAACATTAGAGGGTTCGTCGCAATTGAAAACATAATTAGTTTAGATTAGATTAAGATGAAAGATAAAGGTTCAATTCCTAAAGTTAAATCATACAAACTGGCGTCGCGTTCACCTTTGAATTTTCGATTACCCTTAGCGTTATGCCATCATAACGTTGTCAAGAATACTAAGTAATCTCAATCATACGTAAATTTCTAGGGCTTGTCAAGCAACTGTGTGATAATAAAGTATTCTGCCAAGTCGCCGCTCGACACACCGTGCTGCAAAGGCCTGGGACCCAGCACTGCCCCGGGATCAACAAATACCTCATCGTTAATTACACGTGCATTCCTGATCAGCATAAGCTCGTCCTGTGTAACGGAGAGACGACCCAGTTGCATTGTGGCCAAGGATGGAAGCTCAACATCTTGACTGCTTTCTGGGGCAGGACATCAGTCCTTACTTGCCCCACTCCTCTGGATCACCCAAGCCGGTTCGCGACTTGTCAGAATATGAACAGTACAACGGCGAACCTGCAGAGGATATGTCAAGGAAGGGCGGAGTGCATTGTGCGCGCGGATGATTTGCATATGGCGCGAGGGAAATCGTATTGCCCGGATGTTGAGAAATACGCTATGCTCAGCTACAGATGTCAACCAAGTGTCAATCAAGGTACGTCATCCATATGCCAACCGAGTGTCAATCAAGGTACGTCATTTATATTTCAACCGAGTGTCAATCAAGGTACATCATCCATATGCCAACCGAGTGTCAATCAAGGTACGTCACCCATATGCCAACCGAGTGTCAATCAAGGTACGTCATTTATATGTCAACCGAGTGTCAATCAAGGTACATCATCCATATGCCAACCGAGTGTCAATCAAGGTACATCATCCATATGCCAACCGAGTGTCAATCAAGGTACGTCATCCATATGCCAACCGAGTGTCAATCAAGGTACGTCATCCATATGCCAACCCAGTGTCAATCAAGGTACGTCATCCATATGATGACCGAATGTCAATCAAGGTACGTCATCCATACCCAACCGAGTGTCAATCAAGGTACGTCATCCATATGTTAACCGAGGGTCAATCAGGGTACGTCATCCATATGCCAACCGATTGTCAATCAAGGTACGTCATCATGCCAACCGAGTGTCAATCAAGGTACGTCATTCATATGTCAACCGAGTGTCAATAAACTGAAAGTGACCAAGTTAGATCATACATATTGTTGACCATTAAATACCCGTCTTTTACTCATGGTACATGTTTTGTGTTACTAGGCGTTTTCGCAGACGACCTTTCCCAGCAGCCATCGCAAGCAGGCCCTCAGTCTGAAAGCCCAGAATCCTTAGCGAACTCACAAGGTAACAGTCACGAGATGACTGAATTTGAGCACACAGAGCTTCAACAGCATGACGGGAACGTGCTCCAGCAAGCGCTAGCGGTACTAGGAACCACCGCACAAACACATAGGGGACACAAAGCAGACAAAGACAATGGGGACAACTATAATCACGCGGATAATAGTCAAATACAGGGAGAAAATGGACAGATTCATGCACAGAACGGGCAGACCCATTCAAACAATGTGAAGACTCCGACACGGAATGGGGAAAGTCAGGACCAGTACGACCAGACTCACGCCCAGAATAACGGAAATATGAACCTTGGAACACCACAGCAGCAGACCGAGCTTAGGATAGATGCAGCCACATCGGCCGGTAGAGGTGTGAGCAACAACGCACTGGCTGCTCTTCTCCATGAGTACCTCGTAACTCAGGCGCGTAATCACGCTAATGAAACCGCTGACAAAGAGCTCGCAGTACCGCATGATCCTCACCCTACGCCTCTCCTTCACAGTGATAAGATCTCTGTGCCTCAGGACAACAAGAATGAGCCACTGCCGAAGCACTACGAGATACTAAAAAAGATCCTACAAAACAAGCATCTCTCAAGGATAACTAGCGATGAGTTGGTAGGAAATGTGACGTCTGTACTTCAGACTTCAACGCGGCCTAATTTTGGACGCCGTCCGACATCGGACAACCAGGCGGGAAATGGGTCAAGCGGACCTCCTCGTCCGACAAGTGGTCAGTCTACGAGTCATGTGACACACACCCCTAGTGGGGGAATTGGTGGGAGTCAAGCCGGAAATGCTTCGATGACGTCATCGTCTAAAATTATCAAGTTGTTGAGTGAGTATTCGCACAAGAATGAGGACGAAGTGAAAGCGCTACTTTGGAAGCTCAAGGACAATCTTGAGCAACGTAGACGGGCTAAGAAACAAGGGAACACCGTTGCTGCGGTGAAACCTATAGCTTCGATCCTGACGATTCAACACCAAGCGCCCGTTAACCTGCCTAATGGAAACAGCAATCAGCAAAGTTTAGGACAGGCTCAGACAAGTAATGAGGACAACAGTAGGGGAAGTGAAGGAACGAGTAATGACCACATGGACGGACTTTTCTCACAGAGCAAACCCACAATGGACAACAAACAGACCCAGTCAAGTCTATCAACAGCAGATATCCAAGATTCTTTGGGTAACACAAAAATGCCAACACCCCAAACCGCAAGCCTTGGAGGTACGGTGAAGGGTACGACGTTCTACGAGAAGTACCTTAAGGCAGCTATGAAGGAAGAGGCCGAAGGAGCGATAAAACAAGAGCAAAAGGGGCAGGCAGCCCTTAGCGCACTTAGTGAGAAGGTAAAAGCACTGCAGACCATCAGCGATGCACTCAATCTGCTCACAGAGAGAATAACTCCTGAGGAAAATGGAGGCAAACGGCACGGCACCGAAACACTCGACAATGTGGATCAAAAAGATATTGATTTCCTGCAGAAGAAGATCAATGACGCCATCGATATGGCGGAGTCAATGGGCCGGCATGAGATTGCGCAGAACCCGAATCTCGTCGCGCTGAGGATCGCGGGAAGAGTTCCTCAGGATGTTACAGGGAGTACAAGGAACACTGTTCAGAAGGATATTCAAGGGATAGAGGATTCGTTGAAAAGTTTTGTAGAAAGCGTCGAGGCGACTGGGAACAGCGATAGAAGGTCTGCACCGACTGTCAGTGCGTTTAACAAGCAGAGTACGAGTCTCATGAAAACTACCGAGCCGACTGTTGCTAACAAACATCAGTATTCTTCAATGAGTAAACAAGAAGGATACCCTTCGTTGAAACAGGAATCGTCCGAAGCCAGCTCGACTGTAACCGATGGTTTCACGAAAGCAGCCGACCCCATCACGAAAGTAACCAAGGCATTTGAGAAAGCAGCAAACCCTGCTACTTACTCAGCCAACCCCATCTCAAAGTCACCTGACCCTGCTGCGAAGTCAGTCAACACCGTTACGAAAACGACCGATAACTCTACGAAAAATGCCGATTCCGCTACGAAGGCAGCCGACACAGTGGCGAATGGACAAAGACGGGGAAAGACTGATATGGAAGAGATGACAAGTCATTTCGTCAGTAAAAACTTCACTGTTGCTCTTCAGCCGGTTACGACGTTTCAAGATTTCAACGAAGTTAAGGTCGGAGGTCGCATAAATAATGAGATCATTAAAGAGAAAGAGAAGGAGAAACTCTACAAAGGACAAAGCGTAGATGATTTGTTGAAAATGTTGAAGAAGAAGCGTCCAAGTAGCAATGTGCCTATTCCAGTGAATGTGTCAACTCCAGTGAAGGTAAAATCACCGTTTACTGGTAAAAGGCTTGACAATAACACACTTTCTCTGATGGAAAGAGTCGTACAGCATCTCCTAAAAGACGAGAGGAAAGCAAAAGAGCTAAGAAAGAAACATAAACATGAGCACAAACCACAGAAGGACGATGAAGAGAAAGATGATGATGACAAAGACGACGATGTCTACTTTGACTTCGATTCAACCCCTCGTTTTACCGGTCAAGAGCTAGACGCACAAAATGCCGGGAAGAAAGACAAACTAGACAAATCTTTGCTAGAGGAATTAGTTGAGCAGTTGGATAAGGCACAAAGCCTAAGTACCAGTATTAACGGAGTTCCTAGCTCAATGCGCGGAAGCGACTATGACACAATCCGAGTTCCAACAGACCAAAAGCCAGACAACAAATCTGACGGAGTGGCGAACATGCTTGAGCCAGCCAAGAAGCCAGCACACATTACAAGCGATGATGACCTTATGGAGATCGTTAATAAGTATGTTGGGTCCGCCGCTACTAGTGGGACGGTACAGAATGACCTTAAAGTCAGTGAAAGCGCCAGTTACAAGCCGTCTAGCTACAAAGCTGAAGACGCCGAAAAGACGTCGCTCAAACCTCATGCTATCACCTTCAGCGCGGCCGAGATGTCAGGGAAAATTGGCACAAATGAGGATGAGCCGGGGCCTACCAAAAGTGCACCTATTCTGGCCGAGGTCGCAGGCGGAAAGATCATAGAGTCGCAAACTGGCGGACTTGAGCCGATGGCGAAAGAGACCTTTGCGGTCATTCATCTCAAACCAACTACAAAGTCTACAACAAGCCGGGTCATGGATCCGACAACTCGAGCCAACATAGGTAAGCAGCGTAAACTAAAGATAAGTAATCTCGTCAAGGGTGTGCGAATGCTTTTGAAGGCGTTAAAAAAGATTTCACCTGAACACAACGAGGGAGAAAGTACATCGGAGTATCGAACCCGAGATGCGCAACTCGACAAGCATCTGAAGGAGCTTGACTCTGAATTCGATGACGTACCGACCAAGGGATATTCGGACTTCCAGGATAAACACGGGAAAGACTGGTATTACGGTAAATACAAAGATGAGGTGCTAGGAGGAAGTGCCACACCCAAGACCCCCTCAGGGTACGGGTACTACGAGTATGGGGACATGAACCAGGATCCGTACTACCAGACAAAGGACAAAGGGAGTTCACTGTACACAGGAACCGCTTTGCAGGGGGATCCTATCTACCCTGGCCCCACCCAACAGGGAAACTCTATGTACCCTGGTACCACCCAGCAGCTACTGGACTATGATGCTCAATATGATAAAAGCATCATCAAGCAGTTATCGTCCAGCCTGGGTGAATACTCTACAGTAGGGACTGGTGACAATACGCGGGAATACACATCATTAGGGACCGGGGATAGCGCGCAAGCTTATTCCCCATTAAGTACAGCGCCTTTCTATGATTATGGTTATCGCCCGCAGAACTATAATTTTATGAATCCCGAAACTCGTGCGTCTCTTGACGCGCCTAATGCGCCGAAGCTCCCGAAGAAGATACGACACGCGTTAAGCAAAGCTCTGAGGAGCGACCCAGTTATGAAGGTCGTTGAGAGCTTTGCTAAGGAAGAAACGCACCTCATGAATGAGAGGCTAAAAGGTGTAACCAAACATAGTAGAATAGCGGAAAAACACGTGAGAAATGATTGACAGCACGTGGTTTACCGTGGCAAAGGACAAACACATGAGAAAGGGCTGATAACACGTCATATCAAGAAAGACCTTATATGGTCACTTCCATATAAGGAAACTAATATATTCCTTATTTGGAAAAAAAATTGCACGATTCTTGTCATTTTAAGGGCTGCCGTACCGCAGGTGTTTCGCAAACTTTGTGAATTGTATTCAGAAGAGAAAAACAGTGACTGTGACCATCTTTAGGCAATGGAGAAAGCCTCTGAAAAGAAACGAAAATTCCTCGGTACCAGTCCCCTAAAACGACAACGGCTTCTCCATATGGTGGCGTGCACGTAATCAAGGACAGAAAACTTGACCATCTAGCGGTAAAACAAGTGGAAAAGGACTAACAACATTTGGTGTTCACGTGATAATTGATTGACAACTTCACCTCATAGCGGGAAAACACGCGTCGAAAAACGTAGTATGCACGTTATAGATACTGAAGAATGATGTTATTAGACGAGGGAGCTTGGTGAAAGTATGTATCAAAATAGATGCCAAACGCTTGCTGGGCAGTGTCATGCTCAACGTTTTTTTTTACAATAAATAAATAAATAGAGTAAAAGTCACCAAACCGTGTAAAATGTTGTTAATCATTTTTACTGTCAGTGCGTCTGAACTCTTGTCTAGCCTGGGTGAAGTAGCTATAATGATCTTAACGGTATACAGGGGATTTTGAAAATGTTGTTCAAAATGTGACGTGACATTATAGCATTGATATATGTTCATCTTTCGGTAAGAAATTGCTAAGAAACTCCACTTTGCACACAGTCCACTGCTATCGTCTGTGACACGCCTGTGATTTTACTGACGCGAAAATGAATATTTATTGAGTCACGTGACGTTTGGAGCATTTGAAATGTCCCTTTTTAGGTGGACAACATTTCAAGATCAGCTAAATAGCTTTGGCTTGTTTGTGGTGGCGAGGTATTGGGGGGGAGGTATCAATGGAATGTGATCATCAGGGCTTCCACTCAAATGCTAAGGTTTTATATTAGCATTTTTATTTGTGTGAAATAGTAGTTGTCTTGTTTCTGCTTTCGCTTGCTGACAGGGGACATTTTAAATGTTCTAATTTTAAAAGTGCTTTAACAGAGCCGTACTAGGCCACGTAAGATTGGGCGGGGGGTGGGGGAACAATACAGAAACATAAAGAAAATATGGGGGGCACAGCCACGCCTCTACTTGTCATTTTATTATAATTGTTTTTTGATCCCGCTTTCGGGCGTTTCAGGTCAAAGATGGCAGACACGATTATTCTATGATTCTTTTATTTTACAATATTATACATATCACATTTTTTACAATTATACACTGGTGTTTAGTGATCAAGTAGACCGGAAGATGAACAGCTTGACAAATGATTATGACTAATAAAATGTCACGCCGTCCTCATTACGAGTGAAATTTGCCGGACAAAACGCACGTACTGCCATGGAATTTTTATAAACATATTCCTATCGGGGATTTTTTTAAATATAATTCAAGCGTGGGCGCCTTATGAGAAAACTTCTTCGCGTGGGGGATGGAGGGGGGATATATGTATATTTATGAATATACAAATGAATATGTATATTTCCTTGCAATGCACCATAAAATAAACAGGTTTTCCAATCGCCATAAACCAGTTCTCGCATACACCCCGATAATTCGAACTGCGATACTTTATTAATAACCTCTTAATTTGCTTCCTTCAAAAACTATACTGTGACTATACTGTGGATACTGTTATTTCCCTGTAATCCCATCCACGCGCTTATTCTTTAGATAGCTCTAATTATCGGGGTTTGCAGATATTTACCTTTGATACAGTCTCCTAACTAAACTTTCATGTCTTGAAAAGGAATGACCGATACAGAAAGTTCAACTTTCATGTCTCGAAAAGGAATGACCGATACAGAAAGTTCAACTTTCATGTCTCGAAAAGGAATGACCGATACAGAAAGTTCAACTTTCATGTCTCGAAAAGGAATGACGGATACAGAAAGTTCAACTTTCATGTCTCGAAAAGGAATGACCGATACAGAAAGTTTAACTTTCATGTCTCGAAAAGGAATGACCGATACAGAAAGTTCAACTTTCATGTCTCGAAAAGGAATGACCGATACAGAAAGTTCAACTTTCATGTCTCGAAAAGGAATGACCGATACAAAGTTCAACTTTCATTGTCTCGAAAAGGAATGGCCGATACAGAAAGTTCAACTTTCATGTCTAGAAAAGGAATGACCGATACAGAAAGTTCAACTTTCATGTCTCGAAAAGGAATGACCGATACAGAAAGTTCAACTTTCATGTCTCGAAAAGGAATGATTGAAAAAGAAAGTTCAACTTTCATGTCTCGAAAAGGAATGATCGACAGAGAAAGCTCAACTTCCATGTCTCGAAAAGAAATGATCGACAGAGTTTTCAACTTTCATGTCTCGAAAAGGAATGATTGAAAAAGAAAGTTCAACTTTCATGTCTCGAAAAGGAATGATCGACACAGAAAGTTCAACTTTCATGTCTCGAAAAGTTATGCTAGGAGAGTACTTTTGCTGTATTTACTTTGACTTATCCAATAAGTCTTTAGAATAGTTTTCTGGCAAATCATCGTCATCTTCAAAAGGCTCCTGAACAGCCTTGGGTTTCCTTTTTTTCTTCGGCGAAGAACCTGGACCCAAGGGACCTGATTTCAAGGGTCCCTCTGAATCGCCACCCCCTGATTGCACTTCCGATTCTTTGCCTTTTAAGGCATCTATCGGGCTCAGTCCCCCGACCGTGTTGAAGCAAAAGCAGAAAATAATAAGAGAGAGAACAGAAAGCAAGTGAACGAAGGCTAGTCCCAGTCCTCCGCCGCCGATGACCCGTAGTCTGTCGTTCTGTGCGTAGTTGAGGCCGCTGCAGCCGATAATGTTGATGACGTCGACAGGGTTTTTGACGTCCATGTCCCATCCGCACGTAGGCACAGGAACCTTGCAGCACGAGCTAGGTACTCGGTTACTCACGCCCTGCAACAATAGGGGGATTTAGGCCCGATTAGGCCCCATACGCGCTCCTGTCGTGCCGAATCTAATAGATCATTTTCACGATGTTGCGCGCGCACCAAAAATGCCACAGACTGGCGGGCGACACATTTTTCAAAATGCGGACGGAAAATGCGACTCCAAAACTCCACGAAAGAAGCACTCTGGCAGCATTTTCCAGCTTGGTCTGTAAACTCTGTACGCCCTGTGTCATTTTGTACGCGCGCGCAACATCGCGAAAACTATATATTATTTTGATTGGGTACATGGAAAGTTCTGATGGTGTGATTCAATTAAGTTCGGAACGAGAAAAGTGAGTTCTGCGCTGGGCATGGCCGCACCAGTCGGCAAAAGCACGATACCTATCCATGTTTTGAATAAAAAACCATATTCATTTTGATTTTGTAAAAAAATTTATTATATGGGTTATACATTTCCTTGATAAGGCCCTGCAAACCCTTTCTGTAAACCAAAAGTTTCGCGATTGTTTTTTATTTTAGTATTATTTTTGCAATACAAACGCGACTCGTTTACCTTTTACGCATTTCAATGTTCTGGGCTTAAACACAGCTACCTTCACTGAACTCACCTGCCGAGCAGCCCAACCGGAAGTAAACCAATCCCTGTAGTCCGTCACGCCACAACACATTGAACCCATTTGAGTGTTGTCAATCATTTCCGTCACGCCTGGGTGTTCTCCATAGATACTCAGCAGCTGAAGACCGCTGGCTGATGTTGACGACTTTGAGATACCTTCATTCCTCAGAGTAAGCGAGTTGGCGCCAAGAGATATCTCCGTTACGAATATCACAAAGAATAGAACCGCGAGTATGGTGAGGACCCTGTTGTTCTGTTTAAAGGCGCCAAGGATAGTGACCGCAGATATGGCCAGGATAAGGAGTATCAGACCGACACGTAACCCGACTTGGGTGTCAAACGCGTCCTTTCGCAACGAGAAGTACTCGCCGAAGGGCGTGGTCAGGGTGGAGCCGAATATGATAAGCCCGAGACCGGTGATCAGAAACAGCGCGGTGAAGCCTAGAATGCAGAATGTGACCACCTTGGGACCATCTAGCGCCATGATGCTGAGGTCTGCTGCGCTAGTGGCTGTGTGAGAGAGAAAGAGATTGGCTGTGAGTTTAGTGGACGTCCCCCACCTCTCTGGCCAATAAATCGGCGCAGTGCCTTTTAAAACGTTGTTTACAAAGTGGTAGCCACCCAACAAGAATCAGCGTGACATGTTCATGATGCTCGTTCTTCTGTGCATTGAATAAAACCTTGTAAAATGCCACAATTAGATTAAGAATTTTAAGTACATATTCTATTAGATATCCTCCCTTTGATTGGCAAAAAGCGGTGCACGCACCCCTCCCACTGACTGGCAAAACGCGATGCACGCACCCCTCCCACTGACTGGCAAAAAGCGATGCACGCACCCCTCCCACTGACTCGCAAGAAGCGATGCACGCACCCCTCCCACTGACTGGCAAAACGCGATGCACGCACCCCTCACTGACTGGCAAAAAGCGATGCACGCACCCCTCCCACTGACTGGCAAAACGCGATGCACGCACCCCTCCCACTGACTGGCAAAAAGCGATGCACGCACCCCTCCCACTGACTGGCAAAAAGCGATGCACGCACCCCTCCCACTGACTGGCAAGAAGCGGTGTACGCATCACTCCCACTGACTGGCAAAAAGCGATGCACGCACCCCTCACTGACTGGCAAAAAGCGATGCACGCACCCCTCCCACTGACTGGCAAAACGCGATGCACGCACCCCTCCCACTGACTGGCAAAAAGCGATGCACGCACCCCTCCCACTGACTGGCCAAAAGCGATGCACGCACCCCTCCCACTGACTGGCAAAAAGCGATGCACGCACCCCTCCCACTGACTGGCAAAAAGCGATGCACGCACCCCTCCCACTGACTGGCAAGAAGCGATGCACGCACCACTCCCATTGACTGGCAAAAAGCGATGCACGCACCCCTCCCACTGACTGGCAAAAAGCGGTGCACGCACCCCTCCCACTGACTGGCAAAAAGCGGTGCACGCACCCCTCCCACTGACTGGCCAAAAGCGATGCACGCACCCCTCCCACTGACTGGCAAAAAGCGGTGCACGCACCCCTCCCACTGACTGGCAAAAAGCGATGCACGCACCCCTCACTGACTGGCAAAAAGCGATGCACGCACCCCTCCCACTGACTGGCAAAACGCGATGCACGCACCCCTCACTGACTGGCAAAAAGCGATGCACGCACCCCTCACTGACTGGCAAAAAGCGATGCACGCACCCCTCCCACTGACTGGCAAAAAGCGATGCACGCACCCCTCCCACTGACTGGCAAAACGCGATGCACGCACCCCTCCCACTGACTGGCAAAAAGCGATGCACGCACCCCTCCCACTGACTGGCAAGAAGCGGTGTACGCATCGCTCCCACTGACTGGCAAAAAGCGATGCACGCACCCCTCACTGACTGGCAAAAAGCGATGCACGCACCCCTCCCACTGACTGGCAAAACGCGATGCACGCACCACTCCCACTGACTGGCCAAAAGCGATGCACGCACCCCTCCCACTGACTGGCAAAAAGCGATGCACGCACCCCTCCCACTGACTGGCAAAAAGCGATGCACGCACCCCTCCCACTGACTGGCAAGAAGCGATGCACGCACCACTCCCATTGACTGGCAAAAAGCGATGCACGCACCCCTCCCACTGACTGGCCAAAAGCGATGCACGCACCCCTCCCACTGACTGGCAAAAAGCGATGCACGCACCCCTCCCACTGACTGGCAAAAAGCGATGCACGCACCCCTCACTGACTGGCAAAAAGCGATGCACGCACCCCTCCCACTGACTGGCAAAACGCGATGCACGCACCCCTCCCACTGACTGGCAAAAAGCGATGCACGCACCCCTCCCACTGACTGGCAAAACGCGATGCACGCACCCCTCCCACTGACTGACAAAACGCGATGCACGCACCCCTCCCAATGACTGACAAAACGCGATGCACGCACCCCTCCCACTGACTGGCAAAACGCGATGCACGCACCCCTCCCACTGACTGGCAAAAAGCGATGCACGCACCCCTCCCACTGACTGGCAAGAAGCGATGCACGCACCACTCCCATTGACTGGCAAAAAGCGATGCACGCACCCCTCCCACTCACTGGCAAAAAGCGGTGCACGCACCCCTCCCACTGACTGGCAAAAAGCGGTGCACGCACCCCTCCCACTGACTGGCCAAAAGCGATGCACGCACCCCTCCTACTGACTGGCAAAAAGCGATGCACGCACCCCTCCCACTGACTGGCAAGAAGCGATGCACGCACCCCTCCCACTGACTGGCAAGAAGCGATGCACGCACCCCTCCCACTGACTGGCAAAAAGCGATGCACGCACCCCTCACTGACTGGCAAAAAGCGATGCACGCACCCCTCCCACTGACTGGCAAAACGCGATGCACGCACCCCTCCCACTGACTGGCAAAACGCGATGCACGCACCCCTCCCACTGACTGGCAAAAAGCGATGCACGCACCCCTCCCACTGACTGGCAAAAAGCGATGCACGCACCCCTCCCATTGACTGACAAAAAGCGGTGCACGCACCCCTCCCACTGACTGGCAAAAAGCGATGCACGCACCCCTCCCACTGACTGGCAAAAAGCGATGCACGCACCCCTCCCACTGACTGGCAAAACGCGATGCACGCACCCCTCCCACTGACTGGCAAAAAGCGATGCACGCACCCCTCCCACTGACTGGCAAAACGCGATGCACGCACCCCTCCCACTGACTGACAAAACGCGATGCACGCACCCCTCCCACTGACTGGCAAAAAGCGATGCACGCACCCCTCCTACTGACTGGCAAAAAGCGATGCACGCACCCCTCCCACTGACTGGCAAGAAGCGATGCACGCACCCCTCCCACTGACTGGCAAGAAGCGATGCACGCACCACTCCCATTGACTGGCAAAAAGCGATGCACGCACCCCTCCCACTGACTGGCAAAAAGCGGTGCACGCACCCCTCCCACTGACTGGCAAAAAGCGGTGCACGCACCCCTCCCACTGACTGGCCAAAAGCGGTGCACGCACCCCTCCCACTGACTGGCAAAAAGCGATGCACGCACCCCTCCCACTGACTGGCAAAAAGCGATGCACGCACCCCTCACTGACTGGCAAAAAGCGATGCACGCACCCCTCCCACTGACTGGCAAAAAGCGATGCACGCACCCCTCCCACTGACTGGCAAGAAGCGGTGTACGCATCACTCCCACTGACTGGCAAAAAGCGATGCACGCACCCCTCACTGACTGGCAAAAAGCGATGCACGCACCCCTCCCACTGACTGGCAAAACGCGATGCACGCACCCCTCCCACTGACTGGCAAAAAGCGATGCACGCACCCCTCCCACTGACTGGCCAAAAGCGATGCACGCATCCCTCCCACTGACTGGCAAAAAGCGGTGCACGCACCCCTCCCACTGACTGGCAAAAAGCGATGCACGCATCACTCCCACTGACTGGCAAAAAGCGGTGCACGCACCCCTCCCACTGACTGGCAAAAAGCGGTGTTTTAATATTCGGTTCCTTTATATTCGAAGAGTTGAAAACTTTTCTTATAAAATCTATACCAGCGCTTCCTTCCCCTCTTAAAGCAAAATTTGGGCCTGGTCAATAGCCAGCTTGATTCTCGGAAGATGGCATCAGTTCGAGCACAAGAGATCTAGACTCATAAATACACTAGATAGTTGGCTTCACAGGCAATATGGGTAGAAAAATGTCACATATATAACGCTGCAGCGAACAGGGAGAAAACGTACAAGGTACTTACAAGTTAGTCAGTTTGCCAATCAGGCTTTAAGGGAAGGACGGAAGGAACACCGCAATCAAATAATAGTGACGAGTAATATTTGAAAGCAGGGGTTGCGTGTGAACAAGAGGACGAGATTATCGCACTACACAAGATGATACAACAATTACTAGCAATGTGATACAACCAACGGTATAGTATATCCACCCTTATACAAATACAGGTGGAAGTTATCGATACGATAAATATCCATGGGAAGTATACGAAGTCGACAAGAATAAGGGATGTTATTTTTTATTCTGTAGCTCAAAGTTCTCTGGTATCCCTATTTTAAGTTTCCCTTTCTTTTATTTATCTCAGATGTCTCATTACGCCATTACATTTTCCATTACTCTTTCTATCAACCACCAGCAAACACCAGGGGCGCACGCAGCCTATAGGCCTGCAGTCACTAGACTGCAAAAAAATTTAGCGATCTTATTCGCATAATGCGGGGACAAAATCAAATGTTTACTCGTTCATTCTATGTACGTAGTTTTATATATATGACGAGGTTAAAAACTATAATTTTCTTAATCATGGTAGTCTACAGATGATTTCCAAACATATTGTTATGTCGTTCAGTGCCACGCGACGACTGAAGTACTTTTTCAGATCGAGGATGACAGAGGATCGTGTAATATTCTCAAAAGTCTGACGCATTGACGCCAATTTCAAACCCAAAAGCGGGAGCTATGAAATCTTCACGGGGATGCAGGATGAGGGTCCACGCCCTCATTCGGCTTCTGAATGCTTTTACTGCAACTTTTTAAAATCCTGCGTACGCCCCTGAACACATGTAATCCACTTTAAACTGTAGCTTAACGAACGCAGGTGTAATTAGTATCCAATTACTACAAACATGCATTAGTAATGAAATGAATCAAATGCAGTCATTTCTTTAAAATCAACAATATTACTTCCTGTAATATGTTTTATTTTTTGGTACCCAACCCCCTTCCTTTTCCGAAAACTCCACTGGAACCGCTTCTGATGCAAAAATAGTAAAGTTTTGTGAGTCACTTGCAAGCGGACAGTTCTACAAACAGAAAGTTCTATCTTCCGAAGGTGTTTTGTTACGAAAGTTGACTGTAATCACATCAGATATAGTTTTGTTTTGGAAGAATGTAGAAATGCACAGTAGCTATAACCTTCGTATACGGGCACCGTAATGCTATAAAAAAAACTTGATAGGGTATACCTATCCTAAATCTAAAATAAAGGTAAGCTACATTAGTCAGAAAGCATTCCAAGCTTTACTCGTACTCACTATACTACTCCTAACTTACAATTAGCGTAGTGTCCTTGTGAACATGTGTTTACAAAATTTGAGTCACATATATCTATACCTTTTTTTTTACGTGCTGTTTTGCTCAAATAGTTAATTATAGTACGCTACTTTGTGTGTTTTTCTGATGTATGGTGACGAAAAAACGAAGAAGAAAAAACTCAAAGTCAGAAATAAAATATTCAGTGTTCGTCTGGAATAAAACCCAATAATGAAAGGTTTCCAATGTGACTTTGATAATATATCACAACACGGCCCTTGATTTTATCACTTCAAAGGCGCAGGCAAAAGGGCCTGGCACATCTTTTAGTACAGACGTGCGACTAACAAGGTACTTTTAATACAAAAGGGCACATTATCTCTGATATTCACCGATTGAAATGGAACATAGCGCAACACATAGCCAGCAATGTGTCTAAAATCAAGCGTGACGCAGAGCCATAGAGAACAACGTTAAAAACGCTGAAGTAACATAACAACAACAATAAGATCAAAGGCGCTTTGAAGGGGATGTCCGAGTAGGTCATCTCTCAGGCCGCCTCCTTTCAAACTTTAAGCCCAAAAGACTTGTTTTCAAGCATCAATGCCAATCCTGGCGTTTTCACATTCCAAAAGGTTCTGGAAAGGTCTAGAAGGCTCTAGAACGGCATGGTCGTTTCTAGATAAGTTGATTAATTTCCCTGTCCAATCGAGTAATTTTCACTGTTCACCGCGTTGCCGCTACTCGTTGCTACTCGAGTGCGGTTCTTTTGATTTCTGTGATTAGATACGGATCAACGCCGGGCGCCTTTAAATTCAACACGACAGACACACACCGTGCTATAGTCTACAACAGGTGGAGTTAATCCCTGGCATAAAATACTGCACATCCGAGAGATTTACTCAAAAGACAATGTAGACTTTAAGTAGATAATTTCTTATTTCCACTGGAAACGAGTGAAATCGTAAAGAGATATAAAGGAGGAGAGAGCTAATTTGCTTGACTGACATGAGATCAATGTAATCTGATTAGGATAAGAGTTTGAGTCGGACACCTTACCTGTTCATGTCAACGAGTTTCATAAAGGATGATCATCTTCATCGTAAATGCATTACGACGCTTGGTTTCAGGGTTCCATTGATAAATACAATTCTATATATATTTTTGGCGCCGGATCGTGTGCGGTGGTTAATAATTTATTGTCTTGTTTCTGACAGTATTTCACGAGCTGCTGGTTGCTGTGTCGTCCAGTTGATGAGACGTGACGGACAAGACCTGTCATGTTTACTTCAATCTGTCACACAATGGGTGGGCAATCACGCAAACTAATGCGTGACACTGGGAAGACGTGACGCCCCGACGTAACACCTGTCGGTGTTAACTTCAATCTGTCACACAATGAGCGGGTAAGCGTAATCACGCAAAGTAATGCGTGACACTATGGTGTGACACCTGTCTCTGTTCACGTCAATCCGTCACACTGGATGGAAAATCACGAAAAAAATGCGCGACACTAGAAAGTCGTGACGCCCCACGCAAAGTAGGGCGAGAAACTTATCGTGTTTACATCCATATATCACCGAACAATTGCGAAGATCCAATTTTGACCCGCCAAGTCAGGCACATAGCTATGAGATTAGTACGTGTTCCCCCCTCATTTTATGAAGATTTTTTTTATCTTAGACTTGACCCATAAAATATCAATGCTGTGCAACCCCCCCCCCCCCCCCCCCCCCTTTGCAATGCTGGCTATGTACCTATAAGACATAGAAAAGACTGGACATCTTAATTTTTGTTTCGAGATATTTACAGTATATACATTTCCTCACTAAATTATTTGATTTTGACTTTACACTATCGCACAAATTCTGAATAGACTACAGCCAAAATCCAATTGAATTTGACTGCTCAAATACACTAGCATTTTCCCTGCAGAGGCTACTTTTCTTTAGAAGAAACATCTTCGGCACTATATAGACTTTCTGAATAATATATATATATATTTGAAAACAGGCCCATGTCCAGAGAGGGGAATCTAGGTGTCTGGAAACCACCATCCTCATGTAACGAGATAAGTTTCACTCTGGTTGATCCCATTTGTAGTTAAAGCAGCATTAACACCAGTTTACTTCCGGTCGATTACACAACAAAACTCCGATGATTTTAAACAGAAAACGCAAAAATATTTCCAAATTGAGGAAGCAGTGTGTCGATTGGAAGTTGCTTTAAGGATGTGACTGATAATTTAGAGCGAATGGCCTGTTGAATAGCGTGGATTCTAATAGATTCCTTAGTCTCCTTTCGGTTGAGGTTTCCTTTAGCCCTCCGGAAGTAAAAGACGGTTTATTTTTTGGGGTATTTGGACAGAAAAAGCTTCTTCATGGATCTGGTAGCCTATGACCAGAAATAAAGATGCCAATTTGAACCTGATTGATCCTTGGTCTGTGAATGGGTACTCAGGACCCCACCCTGCATTTTTCTCTAGACACACCCTTGGAGTAATTGGAACGTCCTCTAATGTCCCCTGGGTATACTACACCATACCAGCATTTCTTACTAAGCCTTATGCATACTATAGAGTTCTTGTGATTAAATCAAGTTATGTCTTTCAAGTGTGGAGGTCGTTCTGCTATGTTTTGCTTCACTTGGTCAACAAGCCAATGGATACCACCCTCTATTCCATCTCTACAAAAATAAAACATTAAAAAACATAGTTTTAAAAAAGCACAATTTGAAAAAACAGAATGAAGCAAATATGTAAACATTGACACACTTTCTGTGTATTTCAAAATTAAAAATCCCATGAAAATAGGGGCCTACTATCGTTTTCACAAATAATTGATTTATTTTCTTGCCTGAACTTCTCATAATAAAAAAAGGTCATAATATTAAAGTATCAGTTAATCTTACCCATTCAAAGCAGATGTAGGTTGGATGTAGTAATCCCTTCTTGTTACCAAAGATCCTTGACTAAAGATTGGTTCTATTTTATCCACACAAAGAGACCCCTGCATCATAAATGACAAAGGAATGAATGAATGAATGAATGAATAAATAAATTGTTTCTACTATGTTTTAATGTACATAGAATGGGTACAGCATTTTCTATGGGGATGGTGACTTAAATAGCCTCTGTCAGCCGTCATTTTGTCATCCTTGAAAGGTACCACGTGTGAAAAACCATCCATTTCCATCGGCTGATCTGGGAAAACCAATGCGATATTTTGATGGAATTTGGTGAATAAAGTATAAACTTTGCATCTGGATGGTTACTTTGAGGTTTTAACACATTATGTGCCTTGCAATATTAAATCAACAACAGGTGTGACAAGGGCACTTAAAAAAACAAGGTTATTCAGCCAGTGCCCTAGGGTAGAATTTGACAGTTTTGTTCCATTCTAAATGCTGACATTTGCTGAATAGTTATGGATATGGTTCGAGAGGACTACATGAAAGTGACACTTAAGTGACAGGCATTGCCACACCTGAGCATCCTGCTTGTTGGCCAGCACCAGCAGAGGGACTCCTTCAAGGGCTTTGTGGGTTAGGGCCTCTTCTACAGGTAGAAACCTGGTCATTAAAACCTTTACACTCATAACCTCAACCTAGTGCAATGACATGACTGGATAAAGGCCTCCTCAGCTCAAGATATTATTCCCCTTAGTACCATCTAAATACTCACAGCCCCAAGCTTAGTGAACGGCATCAAAAACGGCACGCACACTCAAGAATTGCTGAAAAACGGCGTTGACGTCCATGACTGCGTGCGTAGAACGAAAAATAGGGAAAATGCCGTTCTAGATTTCCTGTCACAGACATCAACACCATTTTGACTTTCGTGTTGACTTGCTTAAGCTCTCTATTAATATAACATGCACTGCACAATGACCATTGTGTTACATAAAGCCCCAAAATCTTTGGTTAAAAACACTAACAAGTCATCCTTAGATCTATTGTTTTCTTACCAAATGCATTATGCGACTCATCTAGTCGTTTGCTATCAGTCGAGTCTATTACGTAGATGACCCCATGGCATTCTTCAAAATACTAAAAGAGGAAACAACAAGTTTATGCCTAAGCAACCTTAGTAATGGCCAGGGCATGCACCCCAAAAACTCACACAGACACAAACTCATATAAAAACAACAATTGTTACTAGGAATTTAAATTCAAATCGCTTGTCATTAAAAACTGCCATAAATGCCTGCCACCACCTGGAATATATCATGTTCTGTCCCTGATTGGTTGTTAGCTATAGTAAATCAAAGGACATACCACTGTATTTGCCTTTCACACAATTCTTGCAGGTTCACTTGAAGCAAAAGAGGCCAAAAAAACCTTGTTTCAAATTCAAGAAATTTGGTTCTCAATCTTTTCTAGTAAATGTATTTTGCAACCTTACAAAAGGGCACTAGATTAACAAAGACTGCAGGGTTCTCGAGCTACGCCCTTCGTGACTCCACATTATTTTGGTCATGAGGTGATGAATATTGTGGTGTATAAAAGTACGTACCATGGAAAACTATGGGAAATTTGTTAAGTTTTTAAGCTCACCTTATCCCACAAGGTTCGTAGTTCCTGCTGCCCTCCAAGATCCCAGAACATCAGCTTCACGTGGCTGATAGTGATCTTTCCAACTAAACAACAACAAAAACAAAACAGGCTTTACTCAGGTGTACCTATCCTGTTTTTTTATGGTCTGGTTCACCTACAAAATGTGTCAAGTAAACCTGATTCATATAGATTGCTCAAAATTTTATTGGGGATTTCCCGAGTTTAAGTTACTTTCCAATCCCATTTTCTTCTTTTTTTCCTGGATTTATGTCATAGATTTTGGAGTCTCATTGTATACTCATATCATATACACAGGATGAAAAAAAGATAAGAGGCAGAAAAATTTAAGAGGACAAGAATGAAAACACCACCCCTGCCTATAATGGTTCATCCAAGTACCCCAGCCTTGTGGACTGGAACTTAGATCAGCCCCCTCCTTTACAGCCTACATAGGTACCACGATAGAATAGGGCAGTACTTACTATTCAGACCTACATAGGTACCAGAATAGAATAGGGCAGTACTTACTATTCAGACCTACATAGGAACCACAATAGAATAGGGCAGTACTTACTATTCAGACCTACATAGGTACCACAATAGAATAGGGCAGTACTTACTATTCAGACCTACATAGGTACCACAATAGGATAGGGCAGTACTTACTATTCAGATCTACATAGGAACCACAATAGAATAGGGCAGTACTTACTATTCAGACCTACATAGGTACCACAATAGGATAGGGCAGTACTTACTATTCAGACCTACATAGGTACCACAATAGAATAGGGCAATACTTACTATTCAGACCTACATAGGTACCACAATAGAATAGGGCAGTACTTACTATTCAGACCTACATAGGTACCACAATAGAATAGGGCAGTACTTACTATTCAGACCTACATAGGTACCACAATAGGATAGGGCAGTACTTACTATTCAGATCTACATAGGTACCACAATAGAATAGGGCAGTACTTACTATTCAGATCTACATAGGTACCACAATAGAATAGGGCAATACTTACTATTCAGACCTACATAGGAACCACAATAGAATAGGGCAGTACTTACTATTCAGATCTACATAGGTACCACAATAGAATAGGGCAGTACTTACTATTCAGACCTACATAGGTACCACAATAGGATAGGGCAGTACTTACTATTCAGATCTACATAGGAACCACAATAGGATAGGGCAGTACTTACTATTCAGATCTACATAGGTACCACAATAGAATAGGGCAATACTTACTATTCAGACCTACATAGGAACCACAATAGAATAGGGCAATACTTACTATTCAGACCTACATAGGTACCACAATAGAATAGGGCAGTACTTACTATTCAGATCTACATAGGAACCACAATAGAATAGGGCAGTACTTACTATTCAGACCTACATAGGAACCACAATAGAATAGGGCAGTACTTACTATTCAGATCTACATAGGTACCACAATAGAATAGGGCAGTACTTACTATTCAGATCTACATAGGAACCACAATAGGATAGGGCAGTACTTACTATTCAGATCTACATAGGTACCACAATAGAATAGGGCAATACTTACTATTCAGACCTACATAGGTACCACAATAGGATAGGGCAGTACTTACTATTCAGATCTACATAGGAACCACAATAGGATAGGGCAGTACTTACTATTCAGACCTACATAGGTACCACAATAGAATAGGGCAGTACTTACTATTCAGATCTACATAGGAACCACAATAGGATAGGGCAGTACTTACTATTCAGACCTACATAGGAACCACAATAGAATAGGGCAGTACTTACTATTCAGACCTACATAGGTACCACAATAGGATAGGGCAGTACTTACTATTCAGATCTACATAGGTACCACAATAGAATAGGGCAATACTTACTATTCAGACCTACATAGGAACCACAATAGAATAGGGCAATACTTACTATTCAGACCTACATAGGTACCACAATAGAATAGGGCAGTACTTACTATTCAGACCTACATAGGTACCACAATAGAATAGGGCAATACTTACTATTCAGACCTACATAGGTACCACGATAGAATAGGGCAGTACTTACTATTCAGATCTACATAGGTACCACAATAGGATAGGGCAGTACTTACTATTCAGACCTACATAGGTACCACAATAGGATAGGGCAGTACTTACTATTCAGATCTACATAGGAACCACAATAGAATAGGGCAGTACTTACTATTCAGACCTACATAGGTACCACAATAGAATAGGGCAGTACTTACTATTCAGATCTACATAGGAACAACAATAGGATAGGGCAGTACTTACTATTCAGACCTACATAGGAACCACAATAGAATAGGGCAGTACTTACTATTCAGACCTACATAGGTACCACGATAGAATAGGGCAGTACTTACTATTCAGATCTACATAGGAACCACAATAGGATAGGGCAGTACTTACTATTCAGATCTACATAGGTACCACAATAGAATAGGGCAATACTTACTATTCAGACCTACATAGGTACCACAATAGGATAGGGCAGTACTTACTATTCAGATCTACATAGGAACCACAATAGGATAGGGCAGTACTTACTATTCAGACCTACATAGGTACCACAATAGAATAGGGCAGTACTTACTATTCAGATCTACATAGGAACCACAATAGGATAGGGCAGTACTTACTATTCAGACCTACATAGGAACCACAATAGAATAGGGCAGTACTTACTATTCAGACCTACATAGGTACCACAATAGGATAGGGCAGTACTTACTATTCAGATCTACATAGGTACCACAATAGAATAGGGCAATACTTACTATTCAGACCTACATAGGAACCACAATAGAATAGGGCAATACTTACTATTCAGACCTACATAGGTACCACAATAGAATAGGGCAGTACTTACTATTCAGACCTACATAGGTACCACAATAGAATAGGGCAATACTTACTATTCAGACCTACATAGGTACCACGATAGAATAGGGCAGTACTTACTATTCAGATCTACATAGGTACCACAATAGGATAGGGCAGTACTTACTATTCAGACCTACATAGGTACCACAATAGGATAGGGCAGTACTTACTATTCAGATCTACATAGGAACCAAAATAGAATAGGGCAGTACTTACTATTCAGACCTACATAGGTACCACAATAGAATAGGGCAGTACTTACTATTCAGATCTACATAGGAACAACAATAGGATAGGGCAGTACTTACTATTCAGACCTACATAGGAACCACAATAGAATAGGGCAGTACTTACTATTCAGACCTACATAGGTACCACGATAGAATAGGGCAGTACTTACTATTCAGATCTACATAGGTACCACAATAGGATAGGGCAGTACTTACTATTCAGACCTACATAGGTACCACAATAGGATAGGGCAGTACTTACTATTCAGATCTACATAGGAACCACAATAGGATAGGGCAGTACTTACTATTCAGATCTACATAGGTACCACAATAGAATAGGGCAATACTTACTATTCAGACCTACATAGGTACCACAATAGGATAGGGCAGTACTTACTATTCAGATCTACATAGGTACCACAATAGGATAGGGCAGTACTTACTATTCAGATCTACATAGGAACCACAATAGGATAGGGCAGTACTTACTATTCAGATCTACATAGGTACCACAATAGAATAGGGCAATACTTACTATTCAGACCTACATAGGAACCACAATAGAATAGGGCAATACTTACTATTCAGACCTACATAGGTACCACAATAGGATAGGGCAGTACTTACTATTCAGATCTACATAGGTACCACAATAGAATAGGGCAATACTTACTATTCAGACCTACATAGGAACCACAATAGATTAGGGCAATACTTACTATTCAGACCTACATAGGAACCACAATAGGATAGGGCAGTACTTACTATTCAGATCTACATAGGTACCACAATAGGATAGGGCAGTACTTACTATTCAGATCTACATAGGAACCACAATAGGATAGGGCAGTACTTACTATTCAGATCTACATAGGTACCACAATAGAATAGGGCAATACTTACTATTCAGACCTACATAGGAACCACAATAGAATAGGGCAATACTTACTATTCAGACCTACATAGGAACCACAATAGGATAGCGCAGTACTTACTATTCAGACCTACATAGGTACCACAATAGAATAGGGCAGTACTTACTATTCAGACCTACATAGGTACCACAATAGGATAGGGCAGTACTTACTATTCAGATCTACATAGGAACCACAATAGGATAGGGCAGTACTTACTATTCAGATCTACATAGGTACCACAATAGAATAGGGCAATACTTACTATTCAGACCTACATAGGTACCACAATAGGATAGGGCAGTACTTACTATTCAGATCTACATAGGTACCACAATAGGATAGGGCAGTACTTACTATTCAGACCTACATAGGTACCACAATAGGATAGGGCAGTACTTACTATTCAGATCTACATAGGTACCACAATAGAATAGGGCAATACTTACTATTCAGACCTACATAGGTACCACAATAGGATAGGGCAGTACTTACTATTCAGATCTACATAGGAACCACAATAGGATAGGGCAGTACTTACTATTCAGACCTACATAGGTACCACAATAGAATAGGGCAGTACTTACTATTCAGATCTACATAGGAACCACAATAGGATAGGGCAGTACTTACTATTCAGATCTACATAGGAACCACAATAGAATAGGGCAGTACTTACTATTCAGACCTACATAGGTACCACAATAGGATAGGGCAGTACTTACTATTCAGATCTACATAGGAACCACAATAGAATAGGGCAGTACTTACTATTCAGACCTACATAGGAACCACAATAGAATAGGGCAGTACTTACTATTCAGACCTACATAGGAACCACAATAGAATAGGGCAGTACTTACTATTCAGATCTACATAGGTACCACAATAGGATAGGGCAGTACTTACTATTCAGACCTACATAGGTACCACAATAGGATAGGGCAGTACTTACTATTCAGATCTACATAGGAACCACAATAGGATAGGGCAGTACTTACTATTCAGACCTACATAGGTACCACAATAGAATAGGGCAGTACTTACTATTCAGACCTACATAGGAACCACAATAGAATAGGGCAGTACTTACTATTCAGACCTACATAGGTACCACAATAGAATAGGGCAGTACTTACTATTCAGACCTACATAGGTACCACAATAGAATAGGGCAGTACTTACTATTCAGATCTACATAGGTACCACAATAGAATAGGGCAATACTTACTATTCAGACCTACATAGGTACCACAATAGAATAGGGCAGTACTTATTATTCAGATCTACATAGGTACCACAATAGGATAGGGCAGTACTTACTATTCAGACCTACATAGGTACCACAATAGAATAGGGCAGTACTTACTATTCAGACCTACATAGGTACCACAATAGGATAGGGCAGTACTTACTATTCAGATCTACATAGGAACCACAATAGGATAGGGCAGTACTTACTATTCAGATCTACATAGGTACCACAATAGAATAGGGCAATACTTACTATTCAGACCTACATAGGTACCACAATAGGATAGGGCAGTACTTACTATTCAGATCTACATAGGTACCACAATAGGATAGGGCAGTACTTACTATTCAGACCTACATAGGTACCACAATAGGATAGGGCAGTACTTACTATTCAGATCTACATAGGTACCACAATAGAATAGGGCAATACTTACTATTCAGACCTACATAGGTACCACAATAGGATAGGGCAGTACTTACTATTCAGATCTACATAGGAACCACAATAGGATAGGGCAGTACTTACTATTCAGACCTACATAGGTACCACAATAGAATAGGGCAGTACTTACTATTCAGATCTACATAGGAACCACAATAGGATAGGGCAGTACTTACTATTCAGATCTACATAGGAACCACAATAGAATAGGGCAGTACTTACTATTCAGACCTACATAGGTACCACAATAGGATAGGGCAGTACTTACTATTCAGATCTACATAGGAACCACAATAGAATAGGGCAGTACTTACTATTCAGACCTACATAGGAACCACAATAGAATAGGGCAGTACTTACTATTCAGACCTACATAGGAACCACAATAGAATAGGGCAGTACTTACTATTCAGATCTACATAGGTACCACAATAGGATAGGGCAGTACTTACTATTCAGACCTACATAGGTACCACAATAGGATAGGGCAGTACTTACTATTCAGATCTACATAGGAACCACAATAGGATAGGGCAGTACTTACTATTCAGACCTACATAGGTACCACAATAGAATAGGGCAGTACTTACTATTCAGACCTACATAGGAACCACAATAGAATAGGGCAGTACTTACTATTCAGACCTACATAGGTACCACAATAGAATAGGGCAGTACTTACTATTCAGACCTACATAGGTACCACAATAGAATAGGGCAGTACTTACTATTCAGATCTACATAGGTACCACAATAGAATAGGGCAATACTTACTATTCAGACCTACATAGGTACCACAATAGAATAGGGCAGTACTTACTATTCAGATCTACATAGGTACCACAATAGGATAGGGCAGTACTTACTATTCAGACCTACATAGGTACCACAATAGGATAGGGCAGTACTTACTATTCAGATCTACATAGGAACCACAATAGGATAGGGCAGTACTTACTATTCAGACCTACATAGGTACCACAATAGAATAGGGCAATACTTACTATTCAGACCTACATAGGTACCAGAATAGAATAGGGCAGTACTTACTATTCAGACCTACATAGGTACCACAATAGGATAGGGCAGTACTTACTATTCAGATCTACATAGGTACCACAATAGAATAGGGCAATACTTACTATTCAAACCTACAGTTGTAGTGATTTTCTCAAATGGTATCCCATTGTAGGTCTTACAGAATTTCCTTTTGATCTGTTCAAGAAGGGTCTGAAAGCAAACAAAACTTGTCCATAAAGCTTAGAAGAAAGGTTATGACCATAAAACTCCCACATGCCTTGTAAACATCATTTCTATGCCTTATAGATACATAGCCAGCATTGCAAAGGGGGAGAGGGGTACACAAGCATAAATCTTCATAAAATGAGGCCATACACATGTATTTATATCTGACTTGGAGGGTAAAGATTTGGACTTGTTTCCTTAGTTTTAAAGTCTGTTTCACGGACGTCGAAACGAACAATTTCACGATTCTCGACAGTCAAAAATGGCCAAATCTTGTTTCACAAAAATACCCTTTACCACCCTGGACAATTCCAATTTCAAATCCCTGACTGATCAGCATAAGGACTTTGCAAGTGGTAAGCTCTCTTATGTGACAGCCTCACTGATGTGACAAGCTTCATTAGTTGACAGGTTTGAAGATCATTAGCAGGACTTTTCCATTGTTTTTAAGCACACAAAAGCAACACCTTTAATTGAATTAAGCTCTTATAAGCAACGTCTATTGTTTGAGCCACGGGTTGTTTTAAAGAACTATTTTCCAAGGCAACGACCGCCGATGGCGATTATAATCACAATTTTCCGTCCCCGATGTAGGAGGGCCTTAACTGTGTTTTATACAACGTTTATACAAACCCTTCTTTTCACCGACGTACTAAAAAATTGTGCAAAAACCGCCATTAAGCAGCGACTACTCACCGTTTTCCCGGCGTTATCGAGACCCAGGATAAGAATGAAGTATTCATCTTTTTGGAATAAGTATTTCCATAAGCCGGAAAGAAGAGTGAACATTTCAAATTGAGCTTAAGTAAAAAATATTCGGCTACGGTCAACTCAACTCTTGACCTATGTTTTATACGATAATGAGTCTACCTTTGCAAAGACTAACATATCCAAATATCACTTTAAAATATAGATATTTGTTAGCTGGCGATTTTTTATCGAGAAGAGAAGTCTAATAAAAACGCTTTTTGTTTTGATCGTCGTCGGCCATTTTGAAAATTGAAAGCTTGTCAGAAATTATGGGAAGGAATGGCACTATTTTGAGAACCGCTTTTGGTATAGCATTGCGGGCTCAATTTTTGGAAAACTCCCGCGCAGCCGTCCTTTTTGTTGGTTATGGTGCTGCGTGATAGGGAACATTTTTTTCGTGGAACATTTTGTAAACACGGCAAGAATTCCTATATAGTACAGCCTTCTTAGCAGCTATTAAATAAATCTACGAAAAATAAACAAATCCTGTCCTGTTCAATTGGGATCTCTTTTGAGGTGTTAATTATTCTTTTTATCACTATTCCGTGTTATAGCCAAATTCGTTGTTGCGCGACCCCCAGAATCAAAAATTCCTTTCTTCGTTTGGGAATAGCGCGCATTCAAACAAGCAAAACAATCAAAACCAGACAAACCGCCCCCAAAGCTTGTGTCTGACTACGCGCATTTCCCAAACGAGACAAGGATTTTGGATTCGCCGAGGTCGCGCAACAACGAATTGGCTGTAATTAATTGTATTCGCCACCCTTAAGATAGCAAGGCCTTAAAAAAACGATAGCTTACATATCAATTTTTCGACGTTTATTCAATTTCTTATTTGTCATATAAATAACTGTATGTTTTTTTCTTTGATATCAATAAAACATATTTTCATATAAATCTTATTACAAAATATAGTCATTCTTCAAAATATTGTCATACATGAATTTCAACATTGCTATTAAAGCGAACTTGAACTCTGTACGAATGAATGGAAATATGCATACAAAACTATACACCAGTACACCATTTGGCAGGAAAATCGGTGTCCATTTATACCACAATATTTCTGTAGCGCCGCACAAACTCCCTCAAGGGAAAATTTTTAACTATGTGAATTTTCTCACATTATTTCATACTTTTGGAGGGTCTTCTAGAGCGACCCCCCCCCTCCCCTAGACGGAAGGTACAAATGAAGTCAACTTTGTGACGTAACTGCAGTAAGCAACGTCTCTCGATGCCAGGTCGTGGTAGGTGACACAGCGTCAGATTTGGTCACACACGTGGAATGCTCTTATAAATCTTTAGAGCAGGGCCCAGCTTAATCTTCAGAATGTGCACGATGTCGTTTTGATTGAGCAGCAGAAGAGCTTCACCGTCTATTTGCTGCAGATAACAAATTCAACGTCAATTTGATACACAAATGCATTACGTGGATACAGAGTGGTTAACATGCCATATTTGTATTGTCCAATACGGTCTATTCACCTTCCCACTTCTTTTCAATCGTTTTATTTAATGTCGTATTTTCCACCACAATACGTAAGCGCTCCCTCCCCAATAAGTGCCCTCCAAAAGGCCCCAAAAATTTACCCATTGGCCCCTCAACCGGCCTGTACCGGCCTTGAGAAGTACCCACAAACCAAAAAAATTCATAAATGCAAAAAAAAAAAAAAAAAAAAAAAAAACACGATATGAAGATACTCAGGCATCAGTCTAAGGGATAAATGGTCTTGAAAATATGCATCCATCCAAGGTGATAGCGACTGCTCCTTAGCCAAATAAAAGCTCAGGTTTTTTGACAAATTTCAAATAGAACAAGAAAAGACAGCAAAACCAAACCTAGCAAGAACACTACTTCCAACAACTTTTTGCGGCGCGCGCGTGAAACCAGGTCAGGCGCCAAAAGAATAAACAGGATGGCATGCAAAACTTGTTTTTATCCTCGGTTTCACGCGCGAGTCGCAATTAGTTGTGGGAAGCTGTAGGGAAGGTGGATTTCAGCCATCACGTTGTGCTGAGTGAAATACAACGTTTTGCGGCGTTTTGAATAAATCTTCCTATTGCAGATCAAACGCTTTAGGGTAAAGGTAATGCTATAAGCTGATTAAATTTTCAAAAGGGGCGAAAGGTGACTAAAACTAGCAATTATGCAAAATGTTTATGTTTTTGGGAAACTCAAGGCACCTTTAGTAAAAAGCTAGAACATACCTGCTCCTTAAATATTTTGGCCTGGTCGGGACACCCCAAATCTGTGATGTGCTTCACCACGTCATCCACGTCCCACTTGCTCATGCGCAGACGCTCACGTGACTTCTTACGTTCTGGAAAATTATCATATCGGCTGCCATGGTAACCATTACTAGAGACGGGTCCATTCCATGGCCGGAAGACCTTTGAGAGGTGCGGTACTGGTTTCTCTGGTGGGCCAGAACTCGCCGTTACGGGCACTGTAGTAAGGAACATAACAAGATTTTAATTCGGACAATGTTTTCAGGGCAAGTTGAATGATATAAGGCACGGGTAGAGATATAAAAAAGCAGAAGGTGCTTGACAGCAGAGGATGGCGTGATGAGCAGCAGTAGCAACAGGGCGAGGTAGTGCGCAGACGAGGAAAAGCTGGAGGAGAAAGATGAAAAGTGGAGAGGGGAAGAGCAAATGGAGTGGGAAGAAGTGATAGGTGGAATAGAAATACGGTGAAGAGGGAGGAGCAGGATTACGCGAATAATTACGAGAAGTAGAAGAAAGAAGGAAGGTAATAAGCGGTAATACAGGGGTAGAATGATAATTGATATGACTGGGAGAAATGAAGGATTCCTATGGGGAAGATCAGAAGAGCTCTAGAAGGAGACCTGAAGGTGGAGAAGAGCAGTAGAACGGACAAGCAGATAGTGGACAGCTTACCTGCGTCGAAAAGTCTGTCTGTGACGCACTTGATGTTTTCGCGTCGATCTCGACTCGTTCGCCTATAAAACGAGACAAGAGTTAAAGTGATTAAGTTTAAGGTGAGATAATAACAAGACGATACTCTCGGATGTTTTGTATTACCTGACGGGATGCGTAGTGGTGCTCTCAGTAGTTGTACTCATAGAGGTAATTTGTGCTGTAGAGACGCCAGTAATGTGACTGCTTATCGTCTTTTCACCAGTTTGGACAGATGAAGAACTTGTGGGCCTTGCCTCTGAGTGGTAAGGCGAGGAGAGCTTGGACTTGAAATCGTGCGAGTATGGAAGGGACGGCTTAGGTCTGATGACTGTGGGGTAGGAAGATGGTGATTTTGTCTGCTGAACGACGACGGGCCGTGAGGATATCTTGACTATAATCATATCATTCCTTGGACAGCCGGCAGAACTAGACAGAAAAGAACGCGTCAATACTCCCTAAATCTTATCGGCAAGAACCCATGTTGTGTTCCATAGAATAATTATGTTGTTAAAAGTAAAACAATGCTTTCCCTTTGGCTGACATATTCATCCTAGTTGTCAAGTAAATCTGCTTGAATCACGGTGAATTTGAATCCGTCCTACAGCTAAAACAGCTAAATTCTGTCATTGAAGTATCGAAAAATACAGGGATAGTTGTCTTTCTAAAAATGACGATTATTGAATATACAAAACAAAAATAAAACATCGAGTGACGTACAATTAAGTTCAAAAGCAAAAACAAACACATGCGCAGTTAGTGTGTACCTTTGGTGCGTACGCCAGTGACCGCTGACATGACCACTGCCGTCGCATCCAGGCGTTGGACAGACCCCGTCCATGATTTCTCCACGCCGCGGCCCTCCTATTCCGCCAGACTTATTTTTGCTGGCGTAAGACCAGTCGGACTCCTCGGTCATGGAGTTTGCGGAGAGTCTGTCCACGAGACACGAGTCCTTGTTCAGGTTCTGTAAGGAGTAAGGGCAGCCGAACGTGCTGTGATGGCTCGAGTACTTGGCACCCTTCACGTGGCCGATGCCTTTACATCCGGGAGTTGGGCAAGCTACGGATGAGATCTTGTCCGCGGTTGCTGTAGAAAAGAAAATCGTTTTAGTATATATACAAAAAGCACATGGCGCGGAAGATATATGTAGGTATACCTTGCCAAAAAAGGAAGATAAGATTTCTAATTTCTTACGCGAAAAAAGTAACACATGTAGGTAAATGATTACCATTAGGGATTTCTTGTCCTTTCACAGTACCCCATTGTAAGAAATTAAGTGAAAATATTGTCATTTCACTGTATCCCACTGATTCGGTAACTATAATAGGCCTCAGGGGATTCCCGTCCTCTCACAGTACCCCCGTGGTAAAGTTTAGTACCAATAATTACTGAGAGGGGGTCCCAGAGGATATCCTGTCCTCTCACAGTACCCCACTGGGTGAAGATTAGTGACAATACTTACTAAGAGGGGGTTCCAGGGGATGTCCCGTCCTCTCACAGTACCCCACTGGGTGAAGATTAGTGAAAATACTTACTAAGAGGGGTTCCAGGGGATGTCCCGTCTTCTCACAGTACCCCACTGGGTGAAGATTAGTGACAATACTTACTAAGAGGGGGTTCCAGGGGATGTCCCGTCCTCTCAAAGTACCCCACTGGGTCAAGATTAGTGACAATACTTACTAAGAGGGGGTTCGAGGGGGTGTCCCGTCCTCTCACAGTACCCCACTGGGTGAAGATTAGTGACAATACTTACTAAGAGGGGGTTCCAGGGGATGTCCCGTCCTCTCAAAGTACCCCACTGGGTCAAGATTAGTGACAATACTTACTAAGGGGGGTTCGAGGGGTTGTGCTTTCCTCTCACAGTACCCCACTGGGTCAAGATTAGTAACAATGCTTACTAAGAGGGGGTTCCAGGGGATGTCCCGTCCTCTCACAGTATCCCACGGGATGGAGCTCGGTGGAGTCTGCATCGTACCAGTCATCGTACACGTCATCCCAGCCGTCAAAGTGGACGGACACGCGATAGTCCTCCACTCGGGCGATGGTCGCGCATCTTATCAGCGAAGGGTTGCGCTTGTCAACGGCCTCGAGCTTTTGGTATGGCTTGAACGCGGGAAGCGAGCGCTGTGGACCGAGATAAATCATGTCTTATATATATGCCACCCAATTGCATGTAAAAAGGGGACTTGTTTCCAAAGAGTTATCGGCTCTCTCGCGCTTTGCGCCCTATTATTTTAGGAACAAAAAGTCAGGTATTGATAAAAATTAGGTATTTTCTCCGGCGGTAACGTCTCCTCGACGTTTTCTCTTCTTAACTCACGAGATAACAATTCCTATGTTGAATAAATAAATAAAACTACTTTTTGTAGGTTTCATTCTCTTTATCAACTCTTCTTTAAGACGACGCACGCTTTTTATCCAGCCGAGAAGAAAAAAAATCAATAAAAAAAAAGGCCAAGCGAAGACATAAACGGCCTGCAAGACGCATTGTTAGAAATACAAGGGTTGTAATCAGCAACACCGCACCAGTCCTCAGGACGAGAGCCAGTCTCGACTGACCTTTTTGAAGAGCTCGGGAGGCGCGGCTGTAGCGCCTGTGGTCCGTAGATGCTCCTCCCACGAAAAAGAGTCAACTTCATCATCTGGTTCACGAAACAACACGACATGAGAATGAAGTTGGATGATAAAAAATGTGGTAAAGTTACAATGGGAGTTGGGGGGGGGAGAGGGGGGGGGGGGTAACTGGAAATCCATCCCAACTGAGAATCAAAAAAATTTTCTAGAGAGGAGCTTGCTTTTTCACATTGCCAAGAGATCACGTGATCTTTTGGGTGGCAAATTCAAGCCAAAATAAACACAGGAATGACTTGCGCCCGTCACGCAAAAGAGAACAACAAAAATAAATATTTGAATAAAAAAAACTTTTTGGCTTTCGTTCATAAGGGATAAATAAGTTGCTTTTTGTTAGTGTTATTTTGCGGCTAAAAGCCTGAGCGCGCGGGGGTTTGACACTCAAAAAGTCACGTGACTCTAAGCGCAAGTCCTATTGTGTATGTGTCAATTAAAACTGTGATTCTCGCTTGCTGATTGGTTAGCTGAATTTCGTAGACGAAAATCATTTTGTTTTTACCTGAGGTACCAAAGGTAATTGTTGCTGCGTGTTTTTACCGATGTTTTTCGAGCGGAATTCGACCAAATAAGCTCACTGAGCGAAGTAAATATATCCGTAAAATTTTTTTATAGTGCCGAATTCATAACAAAACGCGGTCGAAAGGTAAAAAATAAATGTGCAACACATGAATATGGTTGGTTTTCCCATATCTTGTAAAACGGCTTTGTAGGGAGGAGTTTTCTCCAAGACCGCCATACAAACTCTTCTGCAAAAATCGCTCATTTGGTCCGATGCGATCGATTCGACCCAGTCTCCCCGCATCTTTTCTTAAACTCCGAACTGGCTTATTCCACGCACCGTTTGGCGGGTTGAGTTTCCCGCCGTTGGCTGAGCACCACCCCACCGGGTGGATGTAGGGACAGTCTTCCTCACACCAGTAGTCATACGTGTCATCCCACTCATCAAAATGCACGAGGAAACGGTTGCCAATCACGTTGGTTACCGTGGCTACGCAGATTAGATCCGGGTTCTTACGGTCGATGGCCTCCAGCTTCATACCGGTCTTGAAGCCGTGTTTAGTCGGGGAAACCTGAGAATGTAAAGCTGATTTTAACGAAACATATACCACGGATCTGCATGCATGTGTTGGAAGGACTCCTCGGTATCGTTTCGGGTCCCGGGATCAGTTGGGGTACTTTTGGAGATCATTTCGGGTCCAGGGATCGTTTCGGGTCCTGGGATCATTTCGGGTCCTGTACAGTGCCGCTGGGGGTTTTAAACGAGTATTAAGATGGGTTCCAAAACACCTAGCCAGTCGTAAGGTAGCTAAACACTGCTGATCGACTTAATCAATGTGAACTTACTGGTGTGAATAAATGTTCCGGAGCGGCAGTCGCATTCTGTTTCTTCAGGTACTTCTCCCAATTGAAGTCTTTTGGAAGAACACCTATATGGTAAAAAAAAAATACTCATTTGCTTATCAGAGCAAAAAAAAAGGAATTGATAAAACCGTTAAAAACACAGGACACCCACCTCTCTGAGGGTGCAGCACCTGCCCATTCTTTGCACACCAACCAACCGGAAAGATGAAAGGCGAGTCCGCATTTGTCCAAAAGTCGTAACATTCCGACCAACCGTCGAAGTGGAGCCGAAGTCGTGCCCCCTTCACTCGGACTATGGTGCATACGCAAATGTACGACGGATGCTTGGGATCCACCGCCTCGAGTTTCATATTTTTCTTGAACTCTTCGCATGGCATCGTGAACACCTCGATATCCGGATTTTCCTATGAGAAGTGAGAAAATGACTCTAAAACCGGAAAAAAAACTCAAATTTGCGTCAACAAAGCAAAAGTCAACGTCAATGGCTAAGCGAAGCGCAGTTTTATTTTCTATTTTAAAGTTAAGAGAATTTAAAATGTTCAACGCCGACAAAGCTAATGGCGAAACAGTGTAGAAGTCTTGTTATATTTGCGCGCTTGGTTATGACCCACGTTTTGTTCGGCCAGCGCTTTAGTGTCTTACTCAGGGGCAAATTTCTTATATAAAACTTTACCTGTCGGAACGTGCTCACGGGGACCGGTTTGGCACCTGAAGTGTAAAGATAATCCGCCCATGTGAACGGTTTGCTGAAGTTGTACGGAACTGGGACAGAGAAAGCAGCATCTTATTAGTTGCCATTGGTGATGTTGGATTGCTATTCATATCATGGTGGTGGATAGCGCGGGTGGCCTAGTGTGTTAGCGCGTTGGCCTCTCACCGCTGTGGCCCAGGTTCGAATCCTGGCTCAAACTGGGGATTTTTTCCGGGTTTCTGCCTTGAATCGAATTTGTCACAAGTGAGTTGAAGTTATTCTCCCGTGTTTCCAGTCTTCTCGGATAAGGACACTAAACCGGAGGTCCCGTCTCTTCAAGCTGTACTACACTAAACCTGAACCGAAGGGACGTAAAAGAACCACTGGGGACGCAATAAACCCTCTGGCAGTGACCACCCCCAGTGACAGTGCTTGCTTAATGCCTCCTAGTATTAGCGAAAGCTACTTAGGAGTAATAATAAGAAGATCATACTGCTATATAAGTGATATTAATTGCTCATTTGGTGGCAACAAACTAACTCCATAAAACATCCGGACTGGAGTATGAAAAACACATCGACATCGTCACTATTGTTAAAGTCAAACGCAGCCTTGATTCGAGGGTTCTACAAAAACCTCTTATAGTACCTGGCTATAATATCTTTGATTCATACTTTCTTTAGCGTCATGTCTTAGCATTCATAATCGAAACACGACGCAAAGGAACATTACGCTTAACGTCTTACCCATGCTTGCAGTCAAGCTTGTTCCCTTGGCCTCCGCCATAGGTGCTTTGGGTTTGCCTCTCCCTCGCTCTGGTTTGACGCCTTTCAATTTGGGAGAAATCGGCTCACCATATGGTGGGTCATCGTCGTCCTGCAACACCATCAAATAATGCAAACACGAGCTAGACTACTTCGTAATTGGCATCTGGAAATGTTTGCCGTACAGAAAGGAAGATGAAAGTAAGCGCTATAACCATGGTACCCTAAATTAGTAAATTCCAGAAGAGGTTTTACAAGTAAACAAGCAAGCAAGAAACATTAAGAACTGCCTTAACTTTGCGTCAACAAGCAATGTTTCGGGGACTGGGAATCCATTGTCTTAACATGAGCATCTGAGTAGTTCAGTGCCTTGTAATAAATTTTGCTCGAGAATAATGTATTCTACGATTCCAAAGTTTAATTTGATTTAATTCAGATTATATTCAGTTTTATTTTCAATTTTTTTACTAATCTATTTTGTAACCAACCATTAATGACGGCGAATTCTTTCTCCTGCCGCCTCTGACTTTCTTTTTCTTCTTGGTGAGCTTTCCTTCCACCGAGGTGGCGTTCCTAATGATCTCTCGGCCCTTATTGAGACGTCCAGTGTTCTTGCCGACGCAAGACAAGCTGCAGAAGCGGCCGGAAGCGCAGAAATCTTGCGGCAGACCGTAAACACCGCATACTTCGCAGCAAAGAACTTGGCTCTCATCAGGGGGACCTTGCATCAGATCCGTGGTCTTGGGGATGTCTACGTTAGATACCACGCAAAAGTGTCAAGTACATAAAATGTGTGAAAGGATGGCATACTTTGAGGACGGCAGGTCACACGCTCTTAGGATAATTCCTTTATACACTGATCATTCATAATTTTGATTTATAGCGTAGCCAAAAATGACCCGAAGTGGAACACCGACAAATTGCCAGGGAAATATTTGTTCTTTACCCTGCTTAATGATCTACTCAGAAAACTCGATGCCAACTCGAACGCTTTTGCCTAACTTGAGGATTCGAATGCTTAACGTTACTAATGTGGAATTACCTTTTTCCTCAGTTTCCTTCTTCCCAACATCAGTAGCAGTGCTACATTCCACAGAGTCGCCTTTTTCTGTTTCTACCGTACTCACGATCTCCAACGTACCAAACTCCGTCATCTTGAACTTTAGGTTACTGCCTGATGTCAGCAAAGGGGACCATCAAGCAAATAATATTAATAGTATGTGTAACCCATTGTAAAACATTAAATAACAAAATATAAGTTATTATAAGTTATGACTGACAATAAGATCTGGGTAAATGGATTTGATGTTTCTATTCTTGGAAAAGTGTTTCGATTCAATGAACTTGCTATTCCTGGAAAGTGTTCTGAAGGTGGCTTATTTGGGAAAAAAGTTTTCAATGCTTCATCACCTCGAAGGTGATAAATATACCACGCATCGCAGTCAAGGTAATTTACAGACCAGGTAACTAGGACTGTCTAGACTCACCAGGCAAAGTGGCGATACCATTCTTCCAGTCCAGGCACCCGAACGGATCTGAAGACTCCGTGGCAGTGGTAGAATCTGCAGCCTCTGTCGCCGTTGCCCTGATATCTGCTTCCTTGTCCACTGACTTGTCGGCTAACTTATTTTCAGATTTTTTCATAGGTAGCGACGCGTCTTCCTGTTTTACTTTCACCTCATTGGACGGTGTGCCTTCTGGTTCCTTTGTAGACTCTGTGTGGTTGATGGTAGAATTTGTCTCCTCTGAAGTTGCGCTTGTTGAAGTTTCAGGCCTGCTAGTCTCAGTTGTTTTACAAGAAGAACTGACTTGGTCCTGTGGAGCAGGTTCTGTTGTGGAGCAAGCAACATTAGCTTGAGGACTAGATGTCAATGGCAAACTAGATCTGATTGGTGTCAACACACTCTTAACCGGTTCAACGGGTTTTCTGGTCTCGACCGGCTCAACCGGTTTGCTCTTCTCTATCGATTCACTGGGAGTGCGTTCCTTTCCTGTCATCTCCGTATTCAGGGTGTGAAATTCAGAGAATGCACGAGCATTGAAGCTCAGTAAATCCTGCATTGGTGCCTGACTTGATATCGGTTTATTGTCCATAATGAATGGCACCTCATAGGGACTGGTAGGGGCACTGGGTTGCTCGCCCAGAGAGCCCCCTCGGGAATACGCCCCTGGTCCACCATGGCGTGAGTTTTTAAAGCCCTTATCCAAATTAGGATCCACGAGGTCGTTATTCTCCAGGAGGGCCCTGAACGAGTCCTTGTTCCACGATGACTCCCCGTAATGGTTACCATAGTGACGAAACTCCGGGGGGTCTGGGATCAGGTTAGGTGGGCGGGGCTTCATCGATGTCATAGAGCCTGAGAACGCAAGGAAGAAAATTCAAATTCTTGATAGCAGATTTTGCTTTAACTTATACCTACTAAAGTGCGACATGAGAGCAAATAAAGAAACATGTGTACCATCAAACGAAATGATTTCAAACATGACACCTGGGTTCCTCAAAGTTTCGCTAGAAGCATTAGTGATACCATATTAATACAGAGAAATATGTGCAAATATTACTCCTCCCTGAATGTGGGGGGCCGATTTTTTAAGAGGTTTTTTTGGATAACCTTTTGTTGTGCAGTTCTTACCGTTAGCGCCGCAGTTACTTGGTTCAATTTTCCGTTTCTTCTCAGGCGGAGCTTCCTGGGCAGTCAATGGACTGGAGAAGAGCATTTCGTCTCGGTTGTGACGCTCCATTTGGTATTACTGAGATGAAAGCAGTCGTACAAAATTGAATTTTTCTTCATGATCTAATGATGGCCAACTACAACTACAGTGTGACCCCGTCAATAAGGGCGTTCTAAGGGGACTAACCAAAACTGTTCTTTTTGAATAGGAGTCCATATTTAGAGCCTTAAGGCGGGGGTCTACCTGAACTCATAGCAAATTGAGTGGTGTTGCAAAAAAAATCACAACTGTCAAAGTTTTCATCATAACTATAGCAAACCATATATCATTGGAAAGGTTATGAGATGACGATTCTGATTTTATATTTTATTCCGTGAAATATGACAATGTAATTTGATACCAGGCTTTCAAAAAGACACATGCTGAGTAAGGAGAGTTTTTATTTAAGAAAAAATAACTCCTTGCAGATTGAATGGAATTTCGATTTTTCTTCATTGTACTATTGCTAGAACACTAATAATTAAAATGAGTTGGGGAAATTTTGGAATTCCAAAAAATAAGCCAATAGAAGTCATTTAAATTTGCATAATAGGAAAATTGACTTCATCAGTCCATAACTTTATTTTAAAAAATTAAAGAGGAAATCCCTCAACTCATTTTAATCACCTCAGTTATATCTATCAATGCTGAAAGTTTGAGGTCAATTGAACAAATTCTTGAAGAGATATCTTTTCTTGAAGCCCGAAAAGCAAAAATTCGGGAAAATGCCTTTAAAGTTGACAATAATCACAAAAACGCTGTTTCTTATCATATAAGCAATGTTCTTGAAAATATTTTAGCTAAAAGGCTCCAGACTCGTAAGTAACACCCTCAGCACTCCTTAGAGCCTCCTCCCTGCGTACTCTGCGCATCTGGGTGGCCTGTCTTTTCTTCTTTGCCTTTTCAGACACTTGCCTGTCTGCTTTCTGCACCCACTTTCTGTCCTTAAGAAGGGATCCCTGCTTTGTATGGCTGCCAGCAGGAATCAAAAGACTCTCCATCACTTTCTCCCTACTAGCAGCCCCCCCATGAAAATGGCAGACAGCAGATGCTGCTGCAAATCGCACCACCTTTGGGCCATGGTGCTTGTGTTTTGGGCATCGGGCCCAAACCAACGAATTAATACATTCGTTAGGGTTCTGTGTCTTTCCACGAACACATCTCTTCAGTAAATCAGTCTCACTCAAGCTCATGTATACTGGACGCAGTACCTCTAGAAAAACCTCAGGAAGGCAGTCTGCTGAGTCGTACCTGGAGATACCGGTGGCTTCGTCCTGTTGGAACTTACACCAGGAATTTGCCCTTTTTGGGCAGTATTGATGCTGTTTTTTAAGATCCGGCATCCCAATATTGTGGTGTAGAGATGCGATTATATTCTTTTTCATCGCATATACTGCCACATCAATGTCTCTTTCTGTGGGATTAGTATCTTGCACAGTGTTCTGGCGAATTGCCAGACCATACTCCTTTTGGAGTTTTTTTATCTTGGCCTCTGTGAGGCGGCCACGGCCACCAATCGTATGGCCATCATCTAGCTTCCCTTTTCTCCTACTCTTCAACTGGAGCAACCGCTTTCCCATCCTTTTTTGCACGTGCCCCACACAGTCTAATTTTTCCACCCTACATTCATCGTAGATGTCTTGGACAGAGTTGTGTGATTTACTGTCCCCATCGCAAATCATCCACTTGTACCTCATGTTGTGACGTTCTATGGATCTACTCCAGAGCACAACAGCACCCTCTGCCTCCATGGCAGGAGAACTTCCAACAAAGTTTATGTCACATGCACCTGAAGCCACATGTTCTAGTATCCAATCCTCAAACTCTCCATCATCAGAAATTTTGCCTCTGTTTATGGTACATGTCTGGCATTGTTTGGAGAGGACATGGTAGTCTAGGACCTCTCCAGTGTCTATAGAAATAGCAAAAACCACTCCAGTGAGTGATGTGAAGCCTCTCTTGGCCCAGGTTCCATCAAAACTGACAGCCACGTCAAGAAGCTCAAACTCCTTGCCATCATCTCCTATCAGCTTCTGACGCAGTCTTTTTGCGGCCGAACACATTTCACGTCTTCCCTCCTCTTCCTGAGCATTGACAATTATGTCCAATTGTTTGTAATATGCTGCTTTGCTAACGCATGGCATATTCATGACTCTGCAAAATGAAGCAAGTCCCTCATATCCATTTCCACTTTCCAGAGAGTGGTACACTACTCGCCGGTTGACATCGAAAGACTTGCCTCTTTGGTGGATTTGACTTGATGTTGTCAGAGTTTCAGTTTCATGACAGGAACTGCACTTAACCTCGAAAGAGGATTTCAGCCCTGCCCTTGCTGAAGTAGTTTCTTTTATTTCAAGTTTACCTGCAATAAAACAAACACTTAGAATCCCTAGCTAATGAATCAGCCATTGATTCAAACAGAATAATTGTTACTTATAATATGAGTCTTACAGTCCCGCTGAGTTCAAGAAATCATAAGGTCACGTATTCTGTGTATATAGTAATTTCCAAATCTGAGACCAATCATATAAACTAAATCACTATATTGAGCTTATCAGCGAAAACAAAATGATGTTATTTTTCAAAATACTCACCTTCTTCGCATCTATGAACATCGGAAAGATATGAAGAGAGGCATCCCAAGTCCACGACTCGATATTCGCAGGCTTCAGCATCATCACCAGATACCTCCTCGTGGTCTGAGTCAAATTTTGAAAGGCTTTGATCGTCCGAAGAAAACTCTCCGTCAAAGCTTTCATTGTAGCCATGGTCGCTAAGCTTCTTTCTAGAAGCACTTGCTGGAGCTTGTTCACTGTGATCTGGAGTATAATCTGCCGATCGAGAGTGTGAGGGTCCTGGTTCTTCGACGAGGCCACGAGTTGTTTGAGAGCTTTCATCTCTGTCTGAGCGGTTCAGCTCCTGTTTTTGCTTGCCGTAAAACACGCGTTTTCTTTTCTTTCGGTACGTCGATGAGTCTTTTTCTCCGACCATTATTTTTCAAGGTCTTTTAAAGAGTTGATATGAGTTGTATATAGCTTTGAGGATCGCGGTTCGATAAGTTTAGAAGTTTTGCTGGATTTTGCACATATATATCCCATAATAGTCGTGTATTTTGCTGTCAACCGCTGGACAGTTGTTTCAAGAGAGATTTGAGGAGGTTTGTATGGCGATTGGGCCCCATTGGAGTAGAAAAAATGCGCCGAATTCAAAAGAAACAGTAATCGTTGCCATGGCAACGTGATCTTCAAACTTGACACAACTTTTTAAAAGCGCTCGGGCTTATCGAAAAGAGTCAGGACAGTTGTAAGACAACATTGAATTGATAAAGGAATAGCCGAATATGATATTTATCGAAAAAATTTTTTTTTGATGTCTGTAGTGAGTTTCAGGTAGACCCCCGCCTTAAAGCAGGGTAGTGATCCCGATCTGATCCCTGATCCCATATACCTCGTTTCTGCCCTGTTACAGCGGGGTTCAACTGTACGAAGGCTGGGTCTCGCTAGGAGGCAAGCGCAAACGTGAGCGCAAACGGAAGCGCAACACAAGTGAGAATCGGTCAAACATAAGCACAAGCGCAAAAAAAAAAAAAAAATCAAGCAGTTCCGTTCTCTTGCGCTTGCGTTTCATTGAGAATCGGAAAAAGCGTGTTACACTTGCGCTTACGCCCAAGTGAGAACCAGCCTTAAAAACATCAGTGCCATAGCAATAGTACAGTTTCGAGTTCCACTGTGCCTTCTGGCCATAGGCACAGAGGACGCATAAATACAGTGCAAGCCTCGGTTTCAATTGAATCGATTGCAAATACCAGCGGGATCATGAAGTATTCACAGGTTTTTGGATTGTTTTATTCCAAGTTCCAGAGGATTCTCGCTGGTATGCGCATGAAATTCGCCTCAAGTCGAGGCTTACACTGTATCCATGCGTCCTTAGTCTGTAAGTCCAGCGGTCATAGTGGAACTAAAAATTGGGCTATTCTGTGAGAGTCAAGTTTCCACACATAACTGGCAGCTTTGAGGACTTTCTTATGCAAGCCCCTATTTCCAAATGAAGCTGTTTAACAGGTCTACCAATAGGATAGGATTACGATGTCCCATTCAATTAAAAGACAGGTTAATCGTGATGTGCATATTTATAGTAGAATTTCCCAACTAGCAGGGGCCTTCTTTAAAATTTGCTGGGCTTGTATTCGGAAGAAAAAGAAATAGCCCAGCGGTCTCTGCTAGCAGGGAAGCGTAGAATAGGCAGTGAACCATATCATATTTTAAGTGCTTTTGCTTATAACAGCGGATGTTGTATTTCGACCCGGCAAAGTTTACTTCGCAAACTGAAAAGGCTAATATTTTCATTTAATTTTAAAATCAATACATGGGGATGTGGTTGGATAGCGCTCCGACAAACTCGTCCCCAGATCCTTTTTTCTTTCACCGTACGCGTCGCCAAACTATTCTAGTAGACTGGGACAAGAAAGCGCGATGCTCGAGGCAATAAAATCTTAAATAAGATTGAGACCGTCAGACCACCGAAATCGTACAATAAAACTCTTCCAACAAGCACATTTTTGTAACCTTAATAAGACTCAGCGGTCAAGAACGAAATCTCTTATTAAGCTGAGCGTAGGCGATAGAATCGCCTTATTATCCCTGCGTGCCCTCACTTCGATCTTTTGTGTGTTTTTTCAAAGAGTAATAATAATGCTCTTAAAGCATTTTCAAAACAATGAATAAAAACATTACTTCAAAGCATAAAATTAAGCGTAAATGATGAATGAGGTATATAGCCTTTTATACAGAATTTTAAAGTCTAAAACAGTATTAAAAAATTCAAAGTTATATTTTTCATGTACTATTACAAAAAATATATATGAAAAATATCGATATGACATTCGTTTTGTTAAAAAGCACGCACTCAAATGTCACGTTTTCAATTAAACTTCAAATTTATTTTTTGGTCGGAAAAGACTGGGCTTGTAAACCTATCAAATGCGTTAAGAGTAGCTTCATTCTATAACAACGTCACGCAAGCAGGCCTTTTCCAACATCTACAGTATCTCACCTCAAGATAAAAGGAAAAGAAACCCCTTAAACATATCAGAAGAGCTGATAAAAAGAACTCATGGAATTGAAAAACACTTTCAAACTCGTCAAGAAAGAAAAGCTGTTTCCTGAACGCTCTAGTAACATTCAATAATGCAATTGTTTTAGATGTGTTTTTGAGGGTCAACTGTTCCCATCAGGGCTTGATCAATCAAGTTTAGTTGTCTTTATCAATGGACGGTTAGTGTTTTGAAAAAAAAATACTGAGCCCACCTTTGAAAAACCAAAAGAAATATATAATTAATCGCAGTGAGGACGATTTTATATTCCAAGGACAACATTTGCGTAAGGCGAATAGTTCAAATGCTAGATGGACCTAGAAGTATGAAGGCTACGCGACCCCTTGAGCGCGCTTGTCTGTGTTTGACGGCCGTGCATTTTCGGTTCAGCGAATTTGATACTCTTTTTCGTGGATTGGTAAAAACAACCCTTTTCTTAAGACAATTATTGAATTATTAAACACCGTAGAAAAATACTATTAGACTTAAATACCATCTCAGTAAAAAAAAAGGATTTTCTGTTGTCTTTACCCCGGCTAGAGGATCGGGTATTTAGTTTCGATTTTTTAGCGTATTTTCTAGATAGCCCGGGTTATGAACCGAAGTTGAAAAACGTTGCGCAAGAAAAGTTCTTCAGTTCTTTAGAAAAACAAAGAACAAAAAATAATAAACAATCTGTCAAAAAAAAACATTAATAAAAAAATGTTTTTTTCTTGATTTTGAAGGAAAAGTATATTGTCTACTAATAATACAAAATTGAGTATTCGTGCACACAACACAAGTGTGAAAATATCCTGAATAAGAAAAAGCCGCCCCGTGAGAACACAAACATTACTCAAAAACAACCACGCGGAAAAGACGACAACCAACTACTTTCGAATTAACTATACTGTGATTACCCAACACACTTATTAAAACTCCAGTAATGATTTTCTATGATTATTGACAGGATAGATGCTTTTACGCATTTTGTGATAAAATAACATGATATCTCTTGCATACCACGGACGACGTGCATCTAATTCCGATTTCCGTATCAACTGATGAATGGTACGGAAACAAAAATAAACCGAAAATACATAGCGCGCGAATAAAAACGCTGCGAGGTTTCACTTTTCGATATCTCAAAAGAAGCTTTTAGTGGGGTTATTTTCTTTGAGGTAACTCTAAAGGTAAACTTGGTTATTCGGGGCTTCATCAGCGGTAGGCCTTGAGGCCTTTTGTCAGAGCTGTCACTCCGAACTTACTCCACGCATGAGAAATTCCGTCTAGCTGCATTAATTCAACAAACTCGTTTCACGCTAAAAAAATAAATTCTACGTTCTCTACTTTTCCTTTCAGGCCTCCGATGATAAACTTCTATTTATATAGGACATTTGAGCGAAATGTGTGAGTTTAGAGTGTGTTTTTTTTGGCTAGAGAGAAAGTTGTAATGGTTAGCGAAAAAACGGTATCACATATCTACATGGACTTAATATATCACTTGACCTCTGTAGCAGAATCCGAGCTGTTTTGTCCATTTCCTTTTAACAAATCGTCCATTGGTTTCAGTATTTAATATAATACATCTAAAACGGCAAATTAAGAAGCGTAGTAGATGTGAGTCTGAGCTTATCCCTAACAATAAAGAAAGTAGGTTTTACGCAGCTCTGACTCAACATGTAAAGTTATGTGTGCGCGAATCGCAAACGGTGCATATTAACGAGGGGCTGTGCAGAAACAACTTTTATGCAGCTAGATTTAAACCCCCCAGCCTATAAACTTGAATTTAAACAGATAACTTTCTAAACACAACCCAGAACAACAAAGCAACACTATTTTTCAATAAGTCAGGATAGTTCTACGGATAAATTGGTGTAAAAAACGAGTTTCATGGGCTTACCAGTTTGCGTTGGCAATCTCGGGCTTGAGAACGAACTGATGAATTCACGCTGCTGCCTTGACTGGCGTGTCACTACGAACTGCCAATCAAACGCGAGAACAATTGATCACATGACTTTTACATTATCTTCTCCGACACCGGAGTCCTTTGGGGTGAACATTTTCGGCATCGTATTTCCGATCCAATTTATTTCTTGCCAAAAAGGCTTTAATCCTTTCGTGCCAAAACAATATTTTCCTTGAATAGTTCACTTATTAAAGTAAGTGTTTTCTTGTCTTTACGTGTGCGAATTCCGATTTTGCGTAGAGGAATGTGAGCTAGTGAGTTTCTCTCAATTATACAAGCCACGTCACACAAAACTTAACTAATGGTTTCATTATAAGGCCGACCGCAATAAAAACGACTGAAAATATTTTTTGACTGGTACGGCGTTTTGTTACATGGAAAGATATTTTCAGGACTGTCGTTTAGCCGTCTTGTCAATGTTTTTTTCTGATTTATTTAACCTCTAAACGTCAAGATATTATTTGTTTTTCGAGAGCTTCAGCGTCGCCAAAGATCAGTTCAAAGCTTGTTCCTATCTATCGAAATATGTGCCTTTTGATCTTATATCGCTGTCGTTAAGAAACCAGGGTTTTGCTTTTTTTACGATTAGAAACATTAACAGTTTTTCTGGGGCAGGAACTTTATTTTTCAAGCGCAAGTAAAAAAAGCACTTAATTATTAATGCCGTTGAAGCCTACATAAGTAATTTCTGTTGCATGTTTGAAAATCATTAAGCCCCCTGGAGATTTCTTTTCGTGTTACACATTTATCTTCAACATCTTTTTCTCTAAAAATAACAACAACTGCTTTACACATAAAATCGAAACGTGAAGCTCCTTTTTTTAAAATATGTCACAGTATTCCTCGTCAAGTAAAAATAAAGTTTATTTCAAGATGCATAACTATAATACTAAATAATCAACGACGGATATATTTTGCCTATATTTACTGAACCGTGATCGATAGATCGAGATAGCGAGAATAGCTCTTCACCTAGCGGACAAAATGCTGGCAATTACAGAAAAATTAGGTTTTACAAGGTTTTTTTGCAAACAATAGTGCGCAGCAAATACGTTGTGTTATTCGAGACTAAGGCCAAATATTTGTTCTTAAACTTTAATGCAATCCGATAGCATTCGAATCTCGGGAAAAGCTTCTACATTCACTGGCTGTAGGTGATTTTTTTGTGATTTTAATCTTCAAAATATTTCAATCTCTCCTAGTTCAATTGCAATTTACAGTACTAGCTTCATATTAATTTAAACCAAAGTTAGAATATGAAAAAGACATTTTATAGTTTCATTGATTCTATTAGTAGACACTTCGGAATCATTCTTGTTTTGAGTGTCAACTGAATCAGCCATCCATACAGTAATAATCCGCTGACGTTATAAAAAGGGTGACGTAAAACAGACCCAAACCCTACACAACAGGACGGCTTGCCAACTCAACTTTTTCGTAACAAATCGTCCGTCCCCTCCTCTCTCGCAAAACATAACGAATTAGAATAAAGCCCCTGTTAAATACCTGTCAATTATACAACAGATAAAAAAAAAGGCTTAAAAAAGGAAGACACCTTTTTTATTTTCGTAGTTTGATCTCGACGGTTGTAAGATAATTGCCAACTCAAATTAATTTCATTCAGAGCATAGGAAAGTGTTTCTTTAGTTCTTTTTACTGAGTTGCCGTGCTTCCTCTCTAAAAATGAAATAACTTTTTATTAGGCCTTATTTTTTGGAAACATTGAGAGAAGATAAACTTGAAAAGGAAGCGAGAAAAAAACCCCGCATTTACCACCAAAGAAAGTTCTTTATAGTTTTTAAATACAGCGGAAATCACGATAAACTCGCAATAACTCGATTCCCTTAAATTTTAAACTAGCTTTTGTTGTTATAGGAAGGTTGTTTTTGTCATCTTTTTACTTGGATTAGGCTAATTTCCCGGTAACATGAACCGTTTTCGTTTTTCTTGACATTCGAGTTAAATTCTGTCATGCTTGTCTATAATTGCACGCAGAGGAGGGAGTTGGAACGTCTAGATATCTACATTTCCTGACCTGCCTTGTGTGGTTGAGCGAGATACTTTGGATCCATATGGCGCCCGCGATTGGAGAAAATAGAAATTCTCTCTCCTTGTAAGATGGAAATACATGGGGATAAATTGTTTAATCAAGAATAAACCTCACCAGGGGAGAGTAGAAAACGTAAATCGATATCATTCATTCGTTGAAATATTAATTTTAAGAAAATTTAAAACAAGGGACACATTCATAAAGGGAAAAAAAACACACACACAAAAGTGCGGTTAAAATGCTTGCCCTGGCTTAGATACTCTGCCCCGGAAGTCATCTCAAGAAAGAAGTATGGCTAATAAAAATTATAAAATACTTCTTATTTCATAATAGTTTGCTTCTGATATAAAAGAAAATTGCCTTTTCCAAATAAGCTTATCGCGATAAACCCAAAACAGAAGGGAGGGCTATTCGCTGGGAGATTAAGTAAATGTTTCTCTATAAAAATACAATAAAAAAGATAGTTTTTAATGTTGTTGCTAAATAATACCATCAACCATTTTAAAGAATATCCAACAGAAAAAAATCTGAAGGTAAACTAGAGAACTCAGCTGTAAAAATATACAGATCAAGTTTGAATAGTCGCTTCGGAACCCAAAACTAAAAAGATAACTCTTTTTTGGTGTTACATTGCAACAAAGAAGGTAGAAAAGCTCTGTGGCGTCCAAAAACGTTGTTCCAATATAAATATCCTACTGTAAAATAAATATTATCTTCCAAACCACGCAATGTGTTCAGACCGAAAAGCGATTATACTTTCAGGTAAACATAATTTTCAAGCAAATTGGACTTTTTTTGGTACGAACATTATCGCGATCGTAAGTGCCCGTTTATTGAAACCAAGAGTTTTCATGCGGGCAATGGTTATCAACTAAGAAAGAAAAGTACGGTCAAACAGCTTTTTGGTAAAAACAAACAGACCATTTATTGAATTACTGATGACTAAGTCAAACGAGTGGGTTGATTGCTTGATCGGTTTATTTTCGCTGTGTCTTTTAAAAGTAAGCGCTTTTTCCGTCTTTGCCTGTGTTGTTTTGCAGTTTTGTTTTTTCTGCTCTGTTACTCTGCGGTTGTGGTCCTAATCAAAATCATAAACTTATGCTTTGTGACGTAAAACCGTAATAGAGGCGAGTTTCTAGCCTGCATTCCTCATAAACAGTCTTTAAACCTGCCAAAATTATATCTACGAATATTAAAAATGAGGCTAAACAATAACTGAGTATAAAAACACGAAAATTCTTTTTTTGTATCTAAAAAAGTAGTCCTTTTTCAATATTTTTCGTGTTCATTGAAAATTCTAGTCTTGCGGAAAGATTCCGGTGGTTTTGCATAATAAAGACCTGATCACGTGCCTCGATTGTTCTGTGGCATTTGATTGGCAGATGAGATGAACGACGAGCTATCTTATTGTTTTCTCAAATTCATTTCTGCAGGGAACAGTCTGCGGAATCACTTCTAGGTAAGATTTTAAAAATCTTGTTTTAGAGGAAACTTGTACGTAAAATCAAAATCTAAAAGATCCAAGACATCAACGTAGATATCTTCTGGTGTTTTCTTCAGAAATGTGGCTTTCTTTGAAAGTTTTTCGGGGTATTTTAAAAGTGGGTTGTGTTTCAGGTCCATCTTCACAATATGTGAAGCAATGGCTTGAAATTTGTCACTTTTATATGTTAACACAGTTCTCAAACAACACTTCCTAATTCAAAAGAACCGCTTGGATGTTTTAGGGAAATATCCCGTTATCAATGTTGCAAGAAAGAGTAGAAATTTAGCAGTAAAACAGTCTTAGAACAGAGAAAACAAGAAGATACTTGCAAGACAGGAAAATATAAGCTAAACAAGGCATGGGAGTTAGGTCAAGTAGCGCACATAGAGGTACCAAAATCCGTTTCTAGGATTTTTCAGGCAGAAAGAACCACAGAAAACATTACCAACACTGGGATTGGTAATAATGCTGCCTTCCGGTCTATTTTGCTGACATTATAAGCGAAATTCGACAGAAATCGAGTGGTAAATATAACAAGAACCAGACACACAGCAAAATGTGATTGAATATTCAAAGCGCCCCGGCAAAACACTTCAAGCGTGCTATAGAACTACACGCCGGGAAAAGGGGACAAAAACCGAGAAAATAAACGCTTTTATAATCGAAGATTAACATAAATATCTACACGATATTTTGCCAGCGAAGGTAGCAAACAAAAATCTGGCGAAGATGAGTGAAAATATCTGTTTTCTCTCGGATTGGGTGACTGGTTTAATACCAGCGTGGTTGATTTTGACTTGTACGGGTTGTTACGGAAATAAATGAATAATCACAAAATCAGTTCTTTCAGTTTTCTCGAAGATATTTCTCAGAGAGATATTTACTATATGTTGCTCAAAATCAAGAACAGAAATAATAAAGCTGGATTAGTCGCGTGGTCCATAGAGATGACTTAGGTTTCTTGTTGTTTTTTAGTCCCTATGGGGCAAAAAATAAATCCTACGAGTTAAAGTTTGTCGTTTGACAGTAAAATAAGATTGGTAACACTCCTGGTGTTTTCAGTACGGTATTTCGTTTTAGAAAGGAAACAGAGATTGTCAAACAGATTTGGGAATAGTGTATCTGTTCTGTTGTGTGGGAAGGATGATTTCTCTCGAGTGAAAGGTCATATTTTCCATCTTTGTCACCGGCCTAGCGCGTGTATCTTTCTCGATACGCTATCATCTTACGACATTTGATTTCTTGCCAAGTTCGTCAAATCGCACTTAGATTTTTCGATCATGCTTTTTCTTTATATGTTCATTCCAGTTGTTGATTTTGCTAAGAAGGTTTGGTATCTTGCGTCTTTTATTAATCGGTAGCGCCAGTATGGTAAAATATGCGAATCATTTTCTTTTGATTCCGCATGTATACTATCTAACGATTAAAAGCGAAACACTTTTATTTTTTCAAGGGTACAATGTTATAAGTTCTATTTCCCGGTTCGTTTCTGTCTCTAATCACTAGGAAAAAACTTTTTTTTCCGTTTTGGCGGCAGAAAACGCGACAAAATGATGATTAATCTATTCTTTTCCTTTCCCTTTCCGTACGCCAAAGGTTTCACTTTTTTGTTTGAGATAGCTGATACATGAAATTATACGTAATTCAGTTTGAATTTCTACCATAAAAGGCAGAAAGAATTATTTTAATCCTGAAACATCACGGCTAAGAACAAACATATTTTATGGATACGTTCCATGTGGGCTGTACCACGTGATAAAAAAAAACAATTAAGCTCGATAGCACCTGGGAACATTGAAAAAATAAAATTTAATTGTTGTTTTATAAGGGCTTGGAACGGTTTTCGCGACACAACAAAATCTTTTCTCTAGTATACAGTTTAGGTGAGGGGTTTTAAGAATGATATGTGAGGTATGCATTTATATTGCTTGAGCTATAACGTTATGTTAATAGCCTTAACTTGTCTCTTTTTATTTAAAAATGAATAATTAGGTTATCAATTTCACACACAGAAAGCTACACAAAAAAGATTATACGAAACTTCAATTAATGCTCAATACATTTTTCTGTCATTTGTTTCAAAGGTAGTTCAGCTCTGTTACACGATCAACCGTTTTAGATACACAAAAAAAGATAATCAAATGCTTTGTTGTTTCTGTTGTGATAAAAGGAAAATTGAGATATTCAATTACCCTGTCGGTATATTTTTGTCATGTCCTTGCTTCGAAATTGAAGTGTGGGAAGGAGACAGGTTTCAATTTATACATTTAACAACCCAACTATTTAACAACTTGACTATTCTGGGTTAAAAAGAAAATATATCAACATATAACACCATTTGAGCCTTGCAGACATAGTCTGGAGGGGGTGGGGAGGTGTTCGAACAGACTTTGCCATAATTGCTTTGTAAATTAGCCTTCCTACTTTGTAATAAAATTTGACTTACAATCCTTCTCCCCAAATTTCAAATATGCTTCAAGGCAATAATGATGGCTATTTTACTTTTATAGATATTGAATAAACAATACTGAATTGAATAAAAAATACCTCCCCTCTAGCCACAAATAAACACTATGTTGTGACAAAATATCAATTACTAGCACCCCCTTCCAAATCCAGACTTTGTTTCATGGCTTAAGATACCTATCTTAAACTTTTCTGTAGGGGAACAAGTGAATTCTGTGAGAGCTTTTGAAGAATGAAAACAGACGGCACTTCGACATCTTTGCAACACAACAGTATTACTAGTACCACTGACCGTGCGTCTATGGAGATGGGTCCAGCAGACCGGCTCATGAATCTAGACAGAGAAAAAGAAATGGCAGAGCCTCCAATGAAAAAGAATAAACTGGACGAGAATCAAATTTTGGAGGGGGATAAAGGTGTCAAGAAAGACGGTACAGAGGCTGGCCTGGCCACTGACCCTGATGGAGGTACTTATTGATTCATATTTGGTTATGCACTATGCACCTACTGATGTAAACAGCTCAAAATGATTAGGGTTAGTACGTTAAAGCCAAATTCACTGTAGCGTGAACCTTGGCAAATTCAAAATCCTTGTTTTGTTTGGGAATAGCACATAGTCAAACCACCATCTAAACCAATCGATGGCTTTCATGTTTCCACTGTTCATAAACCAGGCGCGTACCTAGGGTTGGCTGAGGGAGGGGTGCGTGGTCATAGGTAACATATGAAGAAAGCCTAGCATTTGAAGATTCCTTAATAAGAAATGACCAACTATTTGGCCACCAAGGGGCGGTTTCCATGCACCCTGCCCACCCCCCTGTGTACATGCCTGGACTCTCTGATGTTAAATTGAAAGTGAGTGAGTGTCATGGTAAGAGCATTGCAATAGCTCTCCGGCCTGGACACAGTGAATTTCAGTCAAATTCTAATATTGACTTATGAGACTTTGGTACATGTGGGAAACTTATTCAAAGGAAATCACCACGAACTGTCAAGTTTTAAATAAAATATTGCATATTATATTTTCACAAGGCATTGACAGCTAAAAGTTCAACTGTTTGTAGACAATTAAAAGCCTGTAATGGCAGGGCTTTAATAGCCGGGCTTTAAAAGTTTAATGACAATATAATGGGATAAGAAACAGAAGGAAATGGTGCAATCATTACTTGTTTATTGATTCTTTTAAAAGTTCTTCTGGTGCTGTGACAGTATCAGGCCATTGTCATTGGAAGGGGGATGCTAAGTCCATGAGGATCTCCTTAATATGGGAACCAATTTTTTATATTTATTTTTATATTTAGATGACCTTGCTTTTACACGTTAGAGCCTTCCGAGTATCTTATAGCTTTGTAACATAGTTACCACTTGATATTGTGGTGGTGATGATGGTGTTGTTTGGGGGAGGATATTATTCGAAATTAAACAGCCTGAAGCTGTCATTTTGATATCCTAGCAAAGTTACAAGTGTGAAAAAGCATCCATTTCCATCAGTTGATTTGAGAAGCCAATGCAATATTTTTTATTGGATTTGGTATATATAAGTATTAAACTTTGTTTTAGATGGTTAGAAATAATATATGAAAGCAATAACAAAGGTTTGGCTCACAAAGGCTCTTTAAGGATGTTAACTATAATATTTACATTACTTACTAGAGATAACATCTTCTTTGTAGGTCCAAAGGCCCAAATAATGGAGATTGCACAGCCTTCAATTGTACCTGAAAAAATGGGTGTGAAAAGTGAGTTAGAAAAGAACACTAACCTGCAGAGTAATGGTAAAGAACATTTGGATGATGATGAAATGAAAGGAGTGGAAGAAAAGAAGTCATCAAAGGATACCTTGGGGAAATCTGAGGTCCCTGCTAAGACCAATACAAGCACGCCAACCAATGATCCATTTGCATCACTAGACTGGAAGGATGGCGTAGCTACATTGCCTGGTAGGTGTAAAATTGTTTTAGTCTAGCTGTTACACGATTAATACCTACAGAATATAATATCACGAATAACATTATATAAATAAGAAATAAAACAGGTTAAAAGGAAAGGAGTTAATAGATGGTTTGATCTACAAATATTAGGCACAAAGGATATGATCATGAGGATCAACTGCTAGTCCTTTATGAGTGCATTCTCCACGTTTGGTAGTACTCTTGAAATATGTAACACATTAAAACTATTTATCTTTCTACAAACTTTTTTATTCATTCTTTTATAAGATTTTACTCAAATCCCTGGAAACAAAAGTCAACCTAATATTACATTTTCAAGGCTTCCTTTTTTGTGGGGTATAATTCTATTCCAACTCTGGACTGTGCAAAGGATTTGCCAATTGAGTTAAATCTAAATTTTTATCACCCTTAAAAGATTCTAAAGAGACTAAAATCAAATGCCAATGTTCACATTTTAATGCCCTTCCTTGGGGTTCCTAACAATTTCTAGAAATCCTGGGTCTGTCATACCATATAAAGCAAGGTTTTGCCGAAATTGTTCCCCAAGGCGGAATGCAAATAGGTATGAACTGGTAGAAACATTCAAGATATTCAGGGACTGTCAGGATGATGCCTATACAGTAGAATTGTAATTAAATGTGCATTATAGAATGCTTGATGTGTTATATATTATAGAAAAGTGTAGGTTCAAAAGAAGTTTTATACTGGCAGTACAAGCCCCATTCATCTAGGCATAAAAGTCAGGTACACAGAACAATCTCCTCTGTACACAAACGTGGAAAGTAACAACCCCACCCTAATCCTTTTTATGCCTTTCAAAATTCTGACCTTAACATTCTGACCTAACATTTGAGCCAATTGTTAATTGGATCTTCTTTTTGCCCCCATCAGGCAGTAATCTAAAGTTCAAGATGACGGAATTTGGAACGTTGGAGATTGTGAGTACGGTCGAGACGGAAAAAGGCGACTCAGTGGAATGGAGCACTGCTACTGATCACCAGAAACAAGACCAGGAAATGGAGAAGAAATCCAACAAACGTATGTAATTATGGTGCTGTGTTTCGTGAACTTAATCCCCATAGTTTACTCTGATTACTGTCCGCCACTGTTGCCTTGGCAGTTTCGCTTCTTCCTTCGTGGAATCATTCGTTTACCCTTTCCAGCATTCATTGCGGCCGCTCTTGGTCGATAATCTAGCAAGCGCTGGAACTGACCGAATGGGGGAGGTGGGGAGGGGGGATGTCTCGGCCCACCCCTAGACCCGCCCCCTGATTTTGGCCTGGCTGTGCAGAATAAAGAAATTGTTTGTTTTAGTGGAAGGCACCGGTTTACGTCACACATTCCAAAATGGGCGCGTTTGCGTGCTTGATCTCTCGTTTCGAAAAATCCTTGAATAGGATCCTCTGGAAGCGTTCCATTCCGAATCTTGAGAAACCCCTATTACACGTGAGGGGCCGAATTCCACTTGACCTGTGTGGTTGAGAAGGTGGCAGGACACTCAGCTTCGGATCAGTCAGCCTGCTAGCCGGCTCTCATTCTGGGTTATTCGGAAATGTTCGAATATTGGGAACCCTGTGCGCGCGAGAGGGCCGAGTTGCGCTTGGCCGACGGCTAGCAGGCTACGGAGAAGTTCGCCACACAAACTTTCCCCTTATCGTAAATATATATAGATTTTGTTTGTACTAAGCCCCACATTGTTCTGTTACTTTATATACAGGAAAGGCTAAGCCGATTCCCCCGGATCAGATCCTGTGCTGTGAGGTATGCGGCAAGTACGGTCTGCCCAACGAGTTTCTCGCGTCCGGACGCTTCTGCAGCCTCAAATGTGTGGGCGTGTCCACGGGGCGGAAAAACAAGGGCCGAGAATTCGTCCGATTCATCAAGACAGTTGATGGCAAAATCATCAAAAAGAAGAAGAAGAAATCCGTCAAGGGCCAGGAGGATGGACAAGTATCAGCAGAGGTGAGTAAAGTTGTGTCTACACGGGGAGCCTGGACATGCATCGCAAGTAAGGCCGCGTTTACAAGGGTCCACACGGTGACCGCGTGACCGAAGTGACCCAGTTTAAAGGGACAATGTTATGGGTGCGCACTGCATTCTCCTATTTATATCTCTATCCTGGCGAATTTACTGAGTAAACCGAGGTCTTCAGAAACTAAAGAAGTAGCCTAAAAAGACTTCTCTTAGAGTCCGCATTGCTTGCGCTGCTAGAGTATTCGCGTGTGAACGTTGTCTAGCCAATCTCAAGAACCGAGATTTTTTCACTATGAAAGGGTGTTTTCCTTAGAGAGGGGAGGAGGTAAGGTGGTATGGGTTAAAGGCTGTATCACTGATAAAAAGTACTTTCCTACAGAAGGCGAGTACATCAGAAACCTCGACCAGTACCAGCACTAGCACTAGCACTAGCACTAGCTCAAGCACCAGTACAAGTGATGCTATCGTGCCAAAGAAGGAGACGGTTGTTTCCCGTCCTCTCGTCTTCTACACAAAGATCAAGGGAAGCAAAAAGAAGGTTAAGCGAATTCCATTGGATCCCGCGACCCTGGCGTCCACAGATAACGGTAAGGAAATCTAAACATCCAAATTACCTCAAAGATGACACAGCACGCGCGATAGGATTTGTATTATGCCTTTTGAGTCTATTTTACTAGTTCATCATATAGCTTCCGAAGCGAGCGCTGTAGCAACTCAAGTCTATATGACCCTTTAATGCGGGATTGCGAAATCTTTCGAAAAAATCTCAAAAAGTAGGCTGAAAGGCACGATGTAACTCCAGTGAAAAATAATAAACAACCCACTAAGCCGTAATAAGCACGAGGAGGAAAAAATCCCATACCTCCTTGTCATAGATAATCGTCGGTTCCTAAGAACAACATTTCTCTTTTTTCCAGTGCCATACGACTCAAGCAAGCCGTTCGTCTGGGTGGACTACCTCCAGGCATGTAATGCGAAAGCAGTTCCCGTAAGCGTCTTTCAGCAGGTAAGCAGTCAAATCAACAAACGACGAAACACATTAAAGCCGCATTGTCACCAGTTTACTTCCGTTCGATTACCTAACAATATTCGGTGATTTTTAACGGAAAACGCGAAAAATATTTCAAAATATTGAAAGCAGTGTGTCTATTGGAAGTTTCTTTTAGGATGTGATTGATAATTTAGAGCGGATGGCCTGTTAAATATCTCGGATTCTTATAGATTATTTTGTCTTTTAACGGTTGAGGTTTCCGTCGGACCTCCGGAAGTAAACTGGTGACAATGCGGCAAATGCAGGGGTTGGTTGATAGAGGTAGAGAGCAGGCGCGTACACAGGGGGGTACACAGGGTGCGCGCGAACTCCCTCCCCTTCAGCGGCGAAAAAGTGGGTCATTTCTTACTAAGGAATCTTCAAATACTATGCTTTTTCAATATGATACCTATGACTGCACACCCCCCTCAGCCAATCCGCCTGGAGACTCTAGTAGGCAAAGTTGTGTAAAAGCGGAGGAGGGTCGAGCACGGGAGTCGGTCTGAGGCATGGGACTTCTTATTTGTCGTTTCCAGGAAAATCCAGAGCTACTGATGTTCCCAAAACCATGCACAGAATTCAAAAAGGACATGAAACTTGAGGCGGTGGATCCCAAGCATCCGTCGTACATTTGCGTATGCACCATAGTCCGAGTGAAGGGGGCACGACTTCGGCTCCACTTCGACGGATGGTCGGAGAGCTACGATTTCTGGACGAATGCAGATTCGCCATTTATCTACCCTGTCGGCTGGTGCGAAAAGAACGGACAAATAATCAGTCCACCCAGGGGTGAGTCATTCTCTCGTGGTTGTATTCTTAAGCGTTTGTGGAGCGTTACACCAATGACAGATATGCCTTGAGGCCTACTCCCTCTTTAAAAAGGACACCTTCAGGTCTACTCCCTCTTTATAAAGAACACCTTGAGGCCTACTCACGCTTTATAAAGGACTCCCTGTAAAAAGTGACAGTCCAGCCCTTTTTTTAAGCAAATGCTTCAGGGTATGGACTCTTCCAGGCGACATTTTGTTGAGAATCGGCTAAGGTCCTAAAAGGTACTAAAAGGTATTAAACTTTTTATATGACTATTTCAAAATTTCACATCCTTCACGCACTTTGTTTTTAAATATGAAGTGAACAATAACAATGGTCTGCGAAGAAAGCGTTTCTGTGGAGTTTCGGTCTCTGCTCCATATTCCCATAGAAATGCATGCTTCGCAGGCCGCAATCACGAAGGCGTGGCTGTGACAAGTGCTCTTGAACCTATATAATAAAGACACCTCTTCAATAAGGACAATGTTCTGGGTCGATACTGTGTCCTTTCAAATGGGTTTTATTGAAACTTATCAAACTCTTTACTTTCTTAGGTTTTAGCAAGTCAGATTTTAACTGGGAAACTTACCTGACAAAAATGAAGGCTTTGCCAGCGCCGAGTCATCTGTTTAAGCCGGTAAGAAAAATACATATCACTGACATCTTTATTTTCGAATTCTTATTTCTTATCGACGTTTTCCAGGTTTCCCCGACCAAACACGGCTTCAAGACCGGTATGAAGCTGGAGGCCATCGACCGTAAGAACCCGGATCTAATCTGCGTTGCCACGGTAACCAACGTGATTGGCAACCGCTTCCTCGTGCATTTTGATGAGTGGGATGACACGTATGACTACTGGTGCGAGGAAGACTGTCCCTACATCCACCCGGTGGGGTGGTGCGCAGCCAACGGCGGGAAACTCAACCCGCCCAACGGTGCGTGGAATTGATTCTATACTGAATTATAGTTATCGATATCTATTTAAATGATTTTGTCCAAATTTCCCTAGTTTACTGTAACACAGGAAAAGACAGTTAACCTAAATCATAACTACAACTATTGACTATAGCTAGACCAGCAAATAGTTGTCGGTATGCAGTTAGAGAGACTAGAAACTGATGTTGTGACGTCAAGATAGTTGTCAATTTTTATTTGTTGGCATGTACACGAGCAATGTATTATGTGTGACAATTTTTAATTGTTGAGAAAACGCAAACCTGCTAACGTTTGAACAACTATAGTTGCCACGTGATAATTGCCGACTATGCGCCATCTACACGAGCATATAAAAAATAATTACATTGAACTTGCTGACCTATGTACACGGCCAACTATAGTTGCCAACTATAGCGGTCAATAAAAAAGTGCTCGCATAGATTGGGCTTTACTGTCATCTTTCTGATCCCTGTTTTACTTGTAGATGATGAAGTTGATACGTTTCAATGGGAGGAATACCTCAAGAAAACTAATTCCCTGGCCGCTCCGCCAGAACTCTTCAAAAAGGTAGATAATCGTCGTACTATTTTGTGATATTTACACGTTTGCATGGACATACACTGTGATCACTGCAACAATTCTCAGTTAGGTTCTATTTCCAGAGGGAAAGGGAAAGTAACATACAACTTTGTAAACTGAGCCCTGAATAAAAGGTCTCTCTGTTCTAAGCGTTTCTTGCTAGAATTCGATAACCCAGACCCGCATTTAGCGCTTACACTTTTAACTTTTAAGTCCAAGGATAAGTTCAGGATTTGGACGCCATGGTTCCCAGAAGCTAGCACGGCTCTTAGTTAACTGATAAAGTCACGCTTAGTGAGCGATTCGAGGTAGTTCGCGACAAGCCCAAACTAGTTACCTTAGAGGGTCTGGAGCCAAGGTAGTTTGGTTTGTCAAAAGCTGTTCAATTTATTAATCACTCCAAGGCCTTCTAAGCTCTATCTGCTCCAAAGGGCAAGCATCGTTTTGTTTGAAATTGCGGTTCTGTTGAGCCCACCGAACCACCCTAGAATCCGCCTCTATATGTTGATTCACATACATATGTTTCGCAGAGGTTTACGCCAGGATTCAAACCTGGTCATAGGCTGGAGGCTGTGGACAAGCGTAATCCCTCGCTGATACGCGCCGCTACCGTGGTGAAGGTGGTGGAGTACCGAGTGTTTGTCCACTTTGATGGCTGGGATGATATCTACGATGATTGGTACGACGCTGACTCTACGGAAGTTCACCCTGTCAGCTACTGTGAGAAGACTGGACACCCCCTGGAAGCACCACTGAGTGAGTACAAATCCTGTGAAATCCCGAGAAATAAAGGGGGGTTCAAAGGGTTTTTCTAGAGGGGGGGTCTACTTTGCTTTTTCCTTCGTCTGGCCTAAATTGCAAATGATGAATAAAATAGAAGTTCTTCACCCTATTTCAATTTGTTTTGTTACTGTAAAGCATCTAAGTTTCTCCATTTTCGTCATTTCTCTGTCAGTGTAAAGTATCTAAGTGGCTTCTCTTACCTCTGCAGCCCTCATAAACACAACTAATCTTTTCTCCATTTTCGTCGATTCTTTGTTATTGTGTAACAACTGAAAGTTTTTTCTTTTACGTCTGGAGCCCACAAAAATGAAATCTTCCTATCCATTCTTCTTCCTATTCATCGTTCTCTGTAACACCAAAACATCTAAGTTTCTCCTTTTACTCTGCATCCCGCAGAAACAAAATGAATCCCCCCTTTTCGTCATTATCTGTAATACTAAAACATCTAAGTTTCTCCCTTTACATCTGCAGCCCGTGAAGACAAAATCTCCTCTGCTGCGTGCCCAACTCCCGGATGTAAAGGCATCGGCCACGTGAAGGGTGCCAAATACTCGAGCCATCACAGCACGTTCGGCTGCCCTTATTCCTTACAGAACCTGAACAAGGACTCTTGTCTCGTGGACAGACTCTCCGCGAACTCCATGAGTGAGGAGTCCGACTGGTCTTACGCCAGGAAGGATAAGCCACCTGTCCTGGCGCCTATTACCATCAAAGGTAACAACTTTACTTCAGGATTAGCTCAATTTTCTTGGACATTATACCACGATTATTACATTTTCATTACCTTATACTGATTTCCTGGAATACTATACATGGAAAGAGCAGCTCTTTTGACTTGAATATCCCACTCTCCTGGAATATCAAACCTAAGGTAATATTCCATTCCCTGTAATACCTCTTTTACATGGAATATTACACGGTTTGATTTCATGGAATATTTTTTTTTCTGGAATAGTGTATCTTTTACTTGGTAAATGTCATTATTTCCTGGGATTTTTTTGGCCTGATGGTAGCCATTCTTGTTCTGCAGAGGACACGAACCCTACGAGTCCAACCGATCAGACGTGCCCCACACCTGGTTGCGATGGTAACGGCCACGTAACCGGACAGTGGAAAACTCACTTCACGTAAGAAGAATGAACTAATGCTATCTAAATCATCATTCTTTTTATGATCACGACTATTATTGTGTTTGTCAACATCTTATTTTATCCTGATTGCCAGCGTCCTGTTCATCACCATCATTACCACCATCATCATCACCACTTTCATCACCATCATCACCATCATCATCGGCGCCCTGTTCATCATCATCGTTAGTCCATTATCATCACACATACCCTCCCCTCTGTCTTTATCCTTTTTGGGACAGCTCTTGCTGTTGATTCCAGCTTTTCCTCCCAAGGTCACTTCAAGATGATTGAAATCGTATTTCTCATCTTCAGCTCGTCTGGTTGTCCTCTTAGCGATAACAACATGTCGCGCACTACCCGGCGTGCCTCACGATCCGGCCCTACAAGCCCCTCGGGTTACACGCCAGGAACTGGGAAAGCAAGCATTGTGTCAACCCGCAGTGCATCACGGTAAGCATTAGAAAAACCTGACTTTAATATTGTTATTTATAAGCATTTCTCAAGATGTGATCTTTTTTCATACTATAGGGTTAACAAGTTTAAGGAAGAGAAGCCTTCTCGACCAAAATGTGAGTATTCTAAGAAATTCCCTAGCTCTCCGATACTGTTGGTTCTAGAGGCGCGGCGGGTGCAACTGGTCTAATGTCTTACAGAAGAGATGATATTTATTTATTAGTCCCTCGATATTGGTTCCTTGTAAATGATGATCGCACAAGAGAATTGATATTGCGTTACGCGAGATGCTCTGACGTCATGACCTGTTGATTGGCATTTTTGTGTGGGCTAGTCGCACTTTGAGGGTTTTCAGTAAATTCGGGATTTACAATTGTCCCTTCGCTCGTCAAAACAAGTTATGGTCTATCGGACACAATTTCAAATAATAATGCATTTAATGTCATTTGAGGGGGAATCGATAACGTGGGACTTAAGCTGTCTAAAGTCGAGGTTTTACTTTATGTTAGAATTTGTCAATATAACTTAAATAAACGCCATCTAACTTGATGTAGTACTTGTAGTTGTCTAGGCGGATTTAGAGCACATTTTAGGCCATTTTAGCGCCGCTCCGACATTTAGAATTTCTCCTTTTACTGCCACTAGAGAAAGAGCTTAGGGTTCCCCGTGGTAATACTGGCGATTCTTGACTTGATTTCCGTTTTTGTCTTCTCTAGATGTCGAAAAGGCGGTTCAGCACATAACACCGTACGTACACGCTTGGACCTACGGCGGCTATGGCAACTACCCTATGAACGGGCTGAACGACTCGTATCTCTACGACGACAAGCCCTCAGCCGAGCGCATGCGCATGAGCAAGTGGACGCTGGACGAGGTCGAGAACCATGTGCGCTCCCTCGGTTGTGTCGAGCAGGCAAAGATCTTCCCTGAACAGCAGATTGACGGGGAGGCGTTTCTTCTTCTCACGCAACAAGACCTTGTTAACATCCTCAAGATTAAACTGGGACCCGCACTCAAGATCTATAACTCCATTCCTAAGCGTTAGACTGATACGTCTAGAATTTCCCTTAAACTCGGTCTAATATTATGCAAAACAACCTGTAGTCTAAGTCATTCTTTGTATCATTGGTGGAAAGACGCCATTCTCTTTCATATGTCCTTTGTAAAATTCCGATTCTTCTGAGGAGGTGGGTGATCTGCCGGCCAAATACGGTCCCTGAACTGGCGCGTTTTACTACTGTGTCTTGAAGGTTTCTTTCGTCTGACCACATGCGAGAGCTTTGTCATATTATTTTTTAAATGTGGACGCATGGCCCATGGAAATTTTAAAGAGTCGTTAACCAAGACTCGGACCTCTTCTCGCAATTGATTGGTCAGGACTCGGATAAATTCTCGTGATTGGTCGAAAGACAATTAGCATCAAACATTCATGTAAGCTAGTAAGGGTAACTATGTTTCATTGTAAAATAAGCGAATTTCACGTAAAGTAGTACATCGGGGGATTGGCTATAGTATTTTAGCACTGCTTGTAAAGGCCCGGTGAGTCTGTTGCAAGGACGACTGACAATCGACCAAAGCCCGAGAAGCACCATACTTTAAAAGACCCGCTTATATGCTTACCAGTTTTATAGTTTGGTTTTATAATAAAACCAAGACTAACCCACACAGTGTGTAAATAGTATTTAAAGAAGCTTAGCAAACCCAAATATTCTTGATGATGTCAAAGTAAAAATTAACTTTCAATAAAGTTTATATATAATTTTGATATTTGTCCTGTTTCTATTGTGTAACAACAGGCGCGTATCTAGGGAGGTAATTTTAGAAAAAAAAGTAGGAGAAGGGGGGGGTGGGGGGGGGGGGGGGGTGGGGGAGGGCCCTTCCGGCAGGGGGTGCGTAATTTCTTATTGAAGGATCGTCAAATTATACCGGTACGTGCCTGTGACAAAGTAGGATTTGTAGACCAATGAGAAACAAAAAAAAAAAAAGAAGGCCAAATTTATTTGCGAAAACAAAAGTTAAACAAAGTTTAAAATTAAATTATCCCAGTCATGATAGACTACTAAAATAAATATAAACTCTATGTTAAAAATCTAAAAGGCTTCACAGATGAGAAAGCAGACTTGATAGCTGGTTTGTATGCTTTATTAATTAATCTGATCTGTACAAAATTGTTGACTCTACACAACTATTTTAAATACGGTTTCACTCCAGAATCCGTTTGGTAGCAGGCTCGTAGCTGTGGATAAGCGTAGATTTTACGCCTTTTTACTAGATAAGAACGGCTGCATTTCCCTCTAAGCAAATCACAGTGCAACTTGAAATAGGTGGGCATCTATCGTGCCTCAATGAGAAACGACCTTGGATTTTTTTTTACAAATTATCTCGTGTAACCGTTAGCAGTTATCTACCATAAGCTGTAGGCCTTTGACTTGGTTGACAAGTGCCACGATCTCCTCGCTCCTATAACAAAAAAAAAAAACCCACTGGAAGCATGATTAAACGGATGACTTCATAAAACCATGAGCCTATCATTATTAACTAGGTTGGCGAATAGTGCGAGAAGTTGAAGTGTACTGCCTTCACGCTCCAAATAAACAGGAATAATCACCAAGGTTACTCTACTGTTTGCTGCTTATGGCGAGAGATCGAGGTGAGTCGGCTACAAAACAGTACCGATCCTCTACTCGGTCCCCTCTCTTACCTCTTATGTCGGACCCCCCTATCCCTATTGTCAGTAAGGAAGTATGACTTACTTATTCTGCAGGTCCAAATACCCCCTCCACTACAACTTATGCCGAACTCCCCTCCCATCCGCTACCATCAGTGAGGAAGTAGGACTTACTCATTCTGCAGGTCCAAATGACCCCTCCCCTACAACTTATGCTGAACTCCCCTTCCCATCCCCTATTATCAGTGTGGAAGTACGACTTACTCATTCTGCAGGTCCAAATGACCCCTCCCCTACGACTTATCTCGAACCCCCCCTTCCCCGATCCCCTATCGTTAGTGTGGAAGTACTACTTACTCATTCTGTAAGATGCTCCTGATGTTCCTCTGTTGTGAAGTGTTTATGACGGGCGAGCGAGGGGAGGAATTGGAGCGGCTACTGAGTCGACGCCTGGCTTGGTACTCGCGCTTGGCTTTGATCTGACAAGTGATAACAGCAGAATTAGACTAATATGTTTATCGAAAGTCGGAAGCATAGTCTTATAATTCACAATACAATGCAAATATGTTGCACAATATGTTGTGTATGGGAATGATGAAAGTGAAGAGTGAAAAATTTCAAAGCCAAGACGGGACCCTAAGATGGATGAATGAACAAACGGACTGACGGACAGATAAACGGACGGATATACCGATTGACAGACAGAGACAGAGACTGACTGAGATGAGTGGGTAGAGGGTCGGACAGGTTACCTTGTTGAGAGTGTCTTGAAGGAAGACCATCTGTATTTTGTACGACTCGAGTTCATCCTTCATCTCCTTCTCGGCGTCTGACAGCACCGGGATGTACGTCTGAACAAGCTCACGGACACGGTCAATCCTATCACGCAACGACACGAGCACAGTCAATCCTATCACGCAACGACACGAGCACAGTCAATCCTATCGCGCAACGACACGGTCAATCCTATCACGCAACGACACGAGCACAGTCAATCCTATCACGCAACGACACGAGCGCGGTCAATCCTATCACGCAACGACACGAGCACAGTCAATCCTATCACGCAAGACACGAGCACAGTCAATCCTATCACGCAACGACACGAGCGCAGTCAATCCTATCGCGCAACGACACGAGCGCAGTCAATCCTATCGCGCAACGACACGGTCAATCCTATCACGCAACGACACGAGCACAGTCAATCCTATCACGCAACGACACGAGCGCGGTCAATCCTATCACGCAACGACACGAGCACAGTCAATCCTATCACGCAACGACACGAGCACAGTCAATCCTATCACGCAACGACACGAGCGCAGTCAATCCTATCACGCAACGACATAAACACGGTCAATCATATCACGCAACGACACTAACACGGTCAATCATATCACGCAACGTCATAAACACGGTCAATCCTATCACACAACGACACGAGCACAATCAATCCTATCATGCAACGACACGAGCACAGTCAATCCTATTTGACAACACGGACACGGTTGGATCATTCAACGGTAAAGACACGTTAGGATCACGTCGTAACAGACAGGATTTCCTGACCTTTGCTGCAGTTCCTCTTCCTTGGTGGATACTTCATAGAGTCGTTCAGCTAGAGCTTCGGTGGTTTCCCTCATGTGGTTCCCTTTCTCACGCAGTGACCCCAGATCCTGCAGTTGCTTGACTCGCTGGTCCTCAAGGATGGAGACACTAAAAATAAACTTGTCAGGCAGGTAGCTAAGGAAAGGCACATGGGTCCTAGTGAAAACCAGCCAATCATATCCCCATTTTACGCTCCTGCACAATAGCGAGTCACACAAAGCATCCATTTCCATCGGCTAATTCAAGCGAGTAACAGAGATATCATCAAGCAAATATCGTCAATAAAGTATCAATATAGATAATAACAATATAGATAATTTGTGGATGGTCATTTTAAATTTTCTAGCAAACATACCGTAGTATTTTACATGCAAACAACACTTTTGTGGATAATTTCCTCACCGTTTGCCTATTTCTTCTGTGGATAATTTCCTTACCGTTTGCCTATTTCTTTTGTGGATAATTTCCTTACCGTTTGCCTATTTCTTTTGTGGATAATTACCTCACTATTTGCTTATTTCTTCTGTGGATAATTTCCCCACCGTTTGCCTATTTCTTCTGTGGATAATTTCCTTACCGTTTGCCTATTTCTTCTGTGGATAATTTCCTCACTATTTGCACATTTCTTCTGTGGATAATTTCCTCATCGTTTGCCTATTTGTTCTGTGGATACTGTAATTTCCTTATCCTTTGCCTATTTCTTCTGTGGATACTTTTCTTACCGTTTCACTATTTCTTCTCGAGCTCGAGTCTGTTTTTGTATGTATTCCTCTCTCAGGTTTTGTTGGGCTTCTGTCAGAATCTCTAAGAAGTCTTTTTGTGATAAAGGCGCTGAGGACTTGTCCGCTCTGTGTTTGACAACATAGAACATGTTCTCTAGTTTAAATTATGAAAATTATACATAAAATGGAACTGATTCAGTCTTCAAGATTCGCCGGTTGAATGTTATTTGAAATTTTCTCATTGCTACCATGATGCAACGCAGGCAACAGAAAGGAACAACTCACTAAAGATGGATGTACAGCCACGTATAAGAACCTACATTACAGGCCGAAATTTGTAATTTTAAGCACCCTTTTTATAAGAACCTTATCAATCTGATTGGGAAGAAAAATTTCTTATTTGAAACAGCTTTTTAAAGCTATAGATTTTATGAACTGGAACCCTTATTTCACGATATCATTGATAGAAAGTGATATAAATTCCGAACAACAAACGGTTTGGACTGTTGCCACGTTAGATGTTTTTGTACCTGAGTAATGGTGCAGAAGATTGTCTCTCCAAGATACGCTGAATGTGGGCAAAAAATGAGCCGGTGTAGAGGTGCCGCATAGGGGAGAGTTTCCTCCTAACACAAAGAACAACAAACCTTATAACGATTCCGATAAAAATAATAGCAACAACATCAACAACAAACATTTATAACAACAACAACAACAACAATAATAATCATAAATGTGAAATTTTCACATATACTGTGAATATAAACATAAACAGGGTTTTTGTACAATAACAACAGAATCCTTTAAATTCTTACCCATCCAATTCATCATTATCATCATCATCTTCTTCACTCGCTTCGTTACCTGCTCTGGATGGTATTATATTTGGGATACTGAAATACAAGAGCAAAAGGCATAACAATCTTATTCCAACCAATTTTTGTATAGGAGGCCTTAAAATCCTATATTTTATACATAAATCTTATATACCTGTAAATAAAATCCCAAGCAACCAGTATTTTTCAATTGGCAATATTTTGGACAAAGCAAAGCCCACTGTGCTGCTGTAACTCCACAACCAAGTGGTTCTTCCATCAATAGATCCCTAGTGTTCACATTTAGGATACTGATCTTAGAGAACGCTCATTAATCAGCAGTGATAATTACTCCATCAATGTTTTCCTATTGTTCCTATATTCACTACAGATCTTACAGCACACTCCATATCTAAGTGATGATTATTCCATCAATGTTTTCCTATTGTTCCTATTCGCAATACAGATCTTACAGCCCAATCCATACTGTATCTACATGATAATTATTCCATCAATGATTTCCTATTGTTCATACTTATGATACAGATCTTACAGCACAATCCATATCTATGTGATAATTACTCCATCACAGATCTTACAGCACAATCCATATCTATGTGATGATTACTACATCAATGATTTCCTATTGTTCATACTTACGATACAGATCTTGCAGCACACTCCATATCTATGTGATGATTACATCAATGATTTCCTACTGTTCATACTTACGATACAGATCTTACAGCACAATCCATATCTATGTGATAATTACTCCATCACAGATCTTACAGCACAATCCATATCTATGTGATGATTACTACATCAATGATTTCCTATTGTTCATACTTACGATACAGATCTTGCAGCACAATCCATATCTATGTGATAATTACTACATCAATGATTTCCTATTGTTCCTACTTATGATACAGATGTTACAGCACAATCCATATCTATGTGATAATTACTCCGTCAATGATTTCCTACTGTTCATACTTACGATACAGATCTTGCAGCACACTCCATATCTATGTGATGATTATTACATCAATGATTTCCTATTGTTCATACTTACGATACAGATCTTGCAGCACACTCCATATCTGCAGTGATAAATATGAGTGACTTCTACCTACCCCTCCCCTAGTGTTTACATTTAGGATACTGATCTTAGAGAACGCTCAATAATCTGCAGTGATAATTGCTCCATCAATGATTTCCTATTGTTCATACTTACGATACAGATCTTGCAGCACACTCCATATCTATGTGACAATTACTCCATCAATGATTTCCTATTGTTCATACTTACGATACAGATCTTGCAGCACACTCCATATCTATGTGAAAATTACTCCGTCAATGATTTCCTACTGTTCATACTTACGATACAGATCTTGCAGCACACTCCATATCTATGTGATAATTACTCCGTCAATGATTTCCTACTGTTCATACTTAAGATACAGATCTTGCAGCACACTCCATATCTATGTGATGATTACTCCATCAATGATTTCCTATTGTTCATACTTATGATACAGATCTTACAGCACAATCCATATCTATGTGATGATTACTACATCAATGATTTCCTATTGTTCATACTTACGATACAGATCTTGCAGCACAATCCATATATGTGATGATTACTACATCAATGATTTCCTATTGTTCATACTTACGATACAGATCTTGCAGCACACTCCATATCTATGTGATAATTACTACATCAATGATTTCCTATTGTTCATACTTACGATACAGATCTTGCAGCACACTCCATATCTATGTGATGATTACTACATCAACGATTTCCTATTGTTCATACTTACGATACAGATCTTGCAGCACAATCCATATCTATGTGATAATTACTACATCAATGATTTCCTACTGTTCATACTTACGATACAGATCTTGCAGCACACTCCATATCTATGTGATGATTATTACATCAATGATTTCCTATTGTTCATACTTACGATACAGATCTTGCAGCACACTCCATATCTATGTGATAATTACTACATCAATGATTTCCTATTGTTCATACTTATGATACAGATCTTGCAGCACACTCCATATCTATGTGATGATTACTACATCTATGATTTCCTATTGTTCATACTTACGATACAGATCTTGCAGCACACTCCATATCTATGTGATGATTACTACATCAATGATTTCCTATTGTCCATACTTACGATACAGATCTTGCAGCACACTCCATATCTATGTGATAATTACTACATCAATGATTTCCTATTGTTCATACTTAGGAAACAGATCTTGCAGCACACTCCATATCTATGTGATGATTACTACATCAATGATTCCCTACTGTTCATACTTACGATTCAGATCTTACAGCACAATCCATATCTATGTGATAATTACTCCATCACAGATCTTACAGCAGAATCCATATCTATGTGATGATTACATCAATGATTTCCTATTGTTCATACTTACGATTCAGATCTTACAGCACACTCCATATCTATGTGATAATTATTCCATCAATGATTCCCTATTGTTCATACTTACGATACAGATCTTGCAGCACACTCCATATCTGCAGTGATACATATGAGTGCGTGGCCTAAGAGGGGGTCACTAATGGTGCACAGACCATTCACAGGCAACGGGGCACTGAAATAATAAACAACACAGCCTTTAATCAAACTTTTGCATTGGGTTAGAATTAAGAAGGATCATTTTAATGGCAGCAAGCTCTGTGTTGTTCAACATAGAGAGATGGGTCCTTTCTTGTATTATATCGTTATCACCTTTATCCTAAGCAGATGTGTACTGATAATTGACCATCCTAAAATACACCAAATAATTATCGGTTATCACCTTTTTAAAGCAAAGGTGCACCGAGAATTGATCACTCCAAAATATACCTGACGGTAAACACCCTTTAAGCCTACGACACACGAGGTGATTTTGTATGCTTGTGTGAGTGAATTGAATCAGCAGGGAATATGTTTGCCGGTTTTGGAAGAATCAGACAACTAGAAATTGGCGAATTGACCATCAACAAACCACACAGACAGACCTAGCGATTTTCAGCAAGCGATTAAGATTCACTCGTACGAGTGTACAAAATTTCCTAGTCTATTGTAGGCTTTATCAGCTACAAGCTGATAACTGACCACACCACAAAATATACCTGTCAACAGCAGGGGTAGTGCAAACCATGTAACTGACAACAGCCTCATCCTCAATGTCAAAGACAGTGTTTCCAGCAGTGCCTGCAAGATGCAAAAGGTTTAAGACCACCACGAGCTTGTATTTCAAATACTACTAGTAAAAAGATTTGTTGAGACGAGATTTGTCAAGTGCCTGTCATCTTTTTAAGGGCAAATAGTTATACTCTACCCACATACAGTGTAAAACAAATCAGCTTCTGACAACTTGGATTTCATAGAGTTAAAAAAAATTAAAAGAACAAATAACTCCATTGGCAGATCCCAACTCTTTAAAAAGAAAAAGAAAAATGAACATAAAAAAAGGAAAAAAGAATGATCATAAAAAAGATAGCCAACTCATCCACCCTCTGAATCCGTCCATGTACTCACCTTCGTTGACGTATTTTTGTAATTTGCTTAGCCATGACAGTGTAACAGTGTGAACACCAGAGAGATGGGAGCAGTGATACTGAGACAATGACCCTGGATCTGTATTTAAAAAGTCACTTTAGTACACAATAACATAATGGAATGTCTTTAAGGGGAGGGGCAGGTAGAAGTCTTTAGTTCATTTGGACAATACAGTAGCTAGCTAAAGCTGCATAGTCACCAGTTTACCGGTCGATTATGTAACAATCTCCAATGATTTGTAACGGAAAACAAGAATTTTTTTTTACAAAATTGTGAAAGCAGTATGTCTATTGGAGGTTTCTTTGAAGATGTGATTGATAATTTAGAGCAGATGGCCTGTTAAATAGCACAGATTCTAATAGATTCTATTGTCTTTTAAGGAATAGGTTTCCTATGGACCTTCAGAAGTAAACTGGTGATAATGCAGCTTTAATATGCTGGTTTTGTACAGAGAACCTGTATTTCCACTCACAGTTTTGATAGCCATAGCTACTGGATACACCTACAGTACTTCAAATAAGGTTGCATACATACAAGTTAGAATCCTGGTCTCTAAGAGCCATTGCAAATGTTTAAGGGTGTTGGGACATTTCTCGTTACTTGGCAATTCGGTTGTTAGGCGTGCAAGCGATCATCCAGGAAATTCACTTTCAGGCGGGAAAATCAATTGGAAAACAATTTATGCGAGCTCGACATCCTTAAAGGCAAATACACAAGAAAACTAAAACCTCACAAAGCTGGGTTTGTTCATATTTTTAATAGAAAATTCATTTGAACTTGGAGCAGTCAACTTCCAAAAATTGTGTACCAAAATGTTTTTCATACAGTAGTCTAAATACAGCTTTAGGATATACTGTAGCTTTGGATATTATGTTGGAATTAAGTCAATATTGTTTGCACGGCTGTTAACAGATTCCAATAACAATTTTTGAATGGAAACACAACAAACGACTAATGACATCTATGCTTCTAAAAAGACACCAAAGCCAAAGCAACAGGCTTTGAAGGCTGCTTGATATTCCGTTACAGCGCAACCAGTAAAACCGTGAACACCTAAAATATGTGTGGAATGTTTATTGTCTTCTTACGAATCAGACAGAAGAATTCAGACACTGAGACTTGTTCAGACATGTTTCTAGTTGACATTTTGAATATCTCGAGAGTGATTTGTAGGAACAAACATTCCATACATATTTCCAGTGTTCATATCGGTTTTCATATCGTGCTATAAAACCTGTCTTAATTATTTACTTTATAACCATAAAGCATTCAGAGTGCAACCTTACTTGAAATAGGTGTATGGTACAGTTATTGTAGTATTTCATACAGTATTCAATAATCACTTTTTGACAACATGAAGGAATCATAACACACCTTTGTACAGTTTCACAGGGCATGAGTTCACACATTCTGTGGAATCGTTTTCACCACTGACAGAAGAGACCCCATCATCAGACCTCCCTGCCACAGAACGCTGTAATTCGATACACTCATGCACATAAAGGGTGAGCTCGGAGGAGGTTGTAGTAGTCGCACCCTTGTCACTCCACCGATCCTGTTAACAGGATAACAACATCAATAAGTGAGTTTGAGAACAGACCAATGAATGATGTTTTCCTTTGGCAATGAAATTAACAAACAAATGTGCATAAAACATAAATAGTCTTTGTATAAAAAATGCTCAAGTCATCAGTCTTAAAGAAGGACCTGCGTTATAAAAAGCGCGTGCCCGTAGGCAAAATGGCCTTAGTTGTCAGTAGACCTCCAAGCTGTGCGTAGCCTCTAACATTAACGCAACTATTATTTTCGGTTCTCTATCTCAAAATAAATGAAAAAAAAAGACTCTGTATTATCAAAGGATAATAATCATCAGTCCCAAATAACATCAAAATATGACCTAAGGATGTTTAAAAATACTAAAAATAGCCAGTAAAATGAATTGGAAGTTGGTAAAACAGAGCCATTTTATCTATCTAAAAAAATATCAATTACTTCTGTGCGCGGTTAGTCTGGTAAATAAAGTAATGTCATCTGCGGTTTTCCATGAAAATAATGAAAAAGGTATGATAAGAATATGCCGTGCTTTTTAGTGAATTATTTACAACTTTTGAATCAACTAGATCCACAAATAGAGCAACAAAATGTCATACAAGACAATAAATCAACTCATCATCAAGTATGACTTACTCTTTGCCTTTTTAATCTTCTTTTCCTTCCCATTCAAGCTGAATATCAATTGCACAGGTCTTGGAGAAGTCAATAAAGCGCCATTTGCTTTCCCGCATTTTAGCTTATCAGCAACCCTTTTCTTCATCACCATGCGAAGATAAGTTCATATCAAATTTCGGATTTTAACAGTTTCTTCCTACAGTTTCTTGATTCAGTGGACTTTGATGGATTCCATAAAAGTTTTGTGTTCAATTCACTCATGGCAAAACCCAACGAACGACTCTAAAATCCAACTCTGCAATATCTATTCTTTACAATTTTGACACAAGGGCTGCTGTTGTTGTTTACCAGAGTACTTCGTCAAAAGATGAATTCACTTTGCTGGTTTTTCGCCTCAAAATAAGTGGGAAGAAAACAAAAAAGACAAGCTAGAAAGTAAGAGCAAGTCTTCGTTCAGCAAAGTTTGAGTTTAAAACTCTCAACTGCGCAGAAATCGTGCGCATTGTTTAGGTCAAGGTGACTGGGGCATTGTCAAAAACTTACAAAGACACCAGCATTTTTTTCGCACGCAAAAATTCAAAATAAATTTATTTATATTATAGGCATGTTTCTTTTTTCACCACAGTGAGATCGGGGATGGTTTGTAGGAGGTGTGTAGGGTATTCAATTTATTATGTTTCTATTATTTCTTCGAAAATTTTCAGTGTTTATGACACATGGGAAAGAAAAGTGGTAGAGCTGCTCATGGGAATGGCCTTTTATACCGCAGGTGCAGCCCCTGCGCGCCCCCGCACAACAAGGGTATTTTATACCGCAGGTCCATCTTTAAAGTACATTGGGTGGGGTTGAGTTTATAAGCAATCAATATGCTGGGATGATTTTAGCTGACACAATCCAACAATTAATCCGAGATATAGTTTTATATAGTATTGGTGTTTATATAGTTATAGTCCCCTATAGTTACCTCATCATCTGCTGAGTCATCGTCGTTAGATTCCAGTACAATACAGTTATACACACGACCATTTGCAGTCGCCATAGCAACCACAGGTGGCATGGAGTGTAGACAGACCAGGGCGCAAGCATCAAGACCATAATTATCATCGGCAGCAGGGTGCATTGTCAGGGGGCCAGCCATGTCCAATAGACCTCTAGCCATAAAAGCAAAATATACAGTATTTATAGTATATGTGCGTATATAGACCTCTAACAGTAAAAGCAAAATATACAGTATTTATAGTATATGCATGTATATAGACCTCTAACAGTAAAAGCAAAATATACAGTATTTAAGTATATGCACATATATAGACTTCTAACAGTAAAAGCAAAATATACAGTATTTATAGTATATGCATGTATATAGACCTCTAACAGTAAAAGCAAAATATACAGTATTTATATTATATGCACGTACATAGACCTCTAACAGTAAAAGCAAAATAAACAGTATTTATAGTATATGCACGTATATAGACCTCTAACAGTAAAAGCAAAATATACAGTATTTATAGTATATGCACGTATATAGACCTCTAACAGTAAAAGCAAAATAAACAGTATTTATAGTATATGCACGTATATGCATTGTAAGGTGACCAGCCATGTCTAATAGAACTCTAGAATGTAAAGGAAAAACATACTCTCATAGTATATAAATATACATAAACATACCCGACATTTACATAGATCACTTTGTATACAGTAACAAAAAGGCCAGGTAAGTGCAGTTGCCAGAGTGTCATAGCAGTACCTATTTCTCTCACTCACCGCTGGTTTCTGGTTCTCACATGAGTTAGTTGATGCTTGCCTTTGCTCCCACTGTTTTTTTTGGGTTTCCTCCTCACACAAAAACTAAATAACCTGGATTTAAACTGTGTTCCATGGCCAGATAAGTCATGCTGTATGGGGACTGCACCTTCCCATGTCTCTGACAGTTAGTACAGATCACTAAACCTACCCTTTTTTCCCAAGCTGGAAGGTCAAATAATAGACATCAGCATTCTCTCGCAGGACAAACACAGGATGGATGGTTTCATCTTGGCCGCTCCTGCTTGCCAGAAGGCTCTTCTGGGCTGGGATAGTCACTGGTGGAGCAAAGTCAAAAGCTACGGATGTCTCACCAAATGCTATTGCGAATGCTGAAGCTGAACTCATTGTGCTTCTATTGTAGTTCTCTTCAGTAGACAGGGGATCTGCTAGGTTGATGATCTGTTCTGGAGTATCTGGTTTAAGGATGTTGTAAATTCTGTGGATGACGAATAGCAAAGAATATTTAGAAAGTGTAGAGCACATTAAATAATGTTGATCAACCACTCCTTGATTATGTATTTGCAAGAAAAAAAAATCCAATATTGAAGTCTGCTATATTTGACTAAAAGTATCTTGGCTATTCCCTTGGCTAACAATCCACAGATGATGTCATGTGATTTTGACGTATCATGAACAAAGTCAAGTTGCATGAAATGCAGAGAGAGAGAGAGAGAGAGAGAGAGAGAGAGAGAGAGAGAGAGAGAGAGAGAGAGAGAGAGAGAGAGAGAGAGAGAGAGAGAGAGAGAGAGAGATCTTATTATTCTATACAACAACAAACATGAATTTAATATGCTAGCATTTCAATACCCTTTTACACATTACTCAACCCTGTAGTGTGAACTGTCCTTGGTAAATGGTACAGTACTACAAGCTTACATTCCCAGTGGTTCGTTTATAGCCACAAAAAGAGGTTAATAAAAGTTACAAGAGATGGGATCTCCGTCTTTTCATACACAATCCCCACAATAATGCAAAAACCCCCCTCAATATGACCCTTGATTGAGCTCACACCTCCTTGAGTAATAAAGCCTACTGTGGCGCCCTGTACTCTTACAGAATATTAGGCAAAGGTGCAGCAACAAGGTGCCCATCTAATGTCATGGCCAGTCGTACCATACCTTAGTCTATTGTCTGATGTAAGTACAACAAGGTGTCCATCTACTGGACTTTCAGGATGCCAGCTTGCTTGAAGGACCATGGCTTTGTGGTGGGTGGAGAAAAATCGCTCATCCACTAGAATAGTTCTAGAAACATATCCAAGAAAGGTACTGTCTAAAGCTTAAAACACAATCACCAAGTCAGTAAATTTTATGTTGTGTCATGTTCAAGGGAATTTCTTTTTTTAGATATTATTACTTTACTCACCTGCAGTTTACTGTGTCAGATCCCCCTTCATACTCAGCAAATCTCCCCCATCTCTGAGGGACTTCTAGGACAGTAATCCCCCTTTCACCAATCAAAGCCAGGTATTTCCCAGTGATGCTGAACTGAAGACTGCTGACATTGAACACTGGTGCTGTAGTGCAGAGAAGGGTCTGAAAATGTCATAGAAATGTCTCATTTATCAATTCTAACTACAGAATGTTGAGTCCATAGACCTTTGTGGTCCCCAACTTTAGACCTTTGGGCCGGGCTCAGTCGCTCGCCCCCTCCCCCCCTATGATCCGCCCCTCCCCCCCTATGATCCGCCCCTCCCCCCCTATGATCAGCCCCTGTTGGTGGGCATGAGGAGATGACCAAGATTGGAGAGCTCCAGGGTTCAAAATAGCAGCCGGCTGTCGGCGATAGCCAGCTCTTTTTTTTCTGTATTTCCCTTCTCATATTTTGAGTATGCAGGCTTTTTTCCCCACCAAAATCCACAAAGACGGCAAAATCTAGAGATTAAAAAGAAATTTGAGCCCTAAGCTCTGCACCACAAGTGTAATGAATAAAGCTTCAGAACTTTAAGACAAGAGAGCATACAAAAGGCACGGACCTGTACAGGACCCGAAATGATCCCAGGACCCGAAATGATCCCCAAAAGTACCCCAACTGATCCCGGGACCCGAAACGATACCGAGGAGTCCCCGAAATCAACCCCACGGAAATGCGGTAATGGACAAAGGGAAAGCAGAAGAAGCACTTCCAATTCTTAAAGCATAATTTAGGGTTGACAGCCAATCTATTTCTAAATAACATGACTTAAAAAACTTAAATTCCAATACAATACTTCTATTTATTACATTGCCCCGGCGGTAAACCCATAAACAGAGTCCAAAACAAATACACAACTTTTAATTGCTACTGAAAGGAGTACAACATAAACATAGCACAGTCAAAGCACAGCCTTGCTCAGAACAACCAAACTTTTGACCTTCGAAACATTTGCAGTTCCAACACATGACTCTGACACTATAAATCTCGTCTCCGGTAAACATCACCCTAAAAATCTATATTCATTTGACAACCAAACGTGTTTTTCACCACGAAATCCATGTTCACACGAGCGAATATTTACCGACAGCCAGTTTGGCCGAGAAGATGGAATTACAAAAGCACACTGAGTAATGCACTCGAACAACCCTTTTACTACCGTTGCAAAATATTAAGAGATGTGGCTTTTGTTGAAAGCAATATGTGAGTTTTGAATTTCCTTATGTAGTAGTGCGTACACCACTGCATGATTTCTCTCTATCTCTCTTTATGATAGGTCTTTCATTCACCGAACACAAACAAACATTTTCCTACGGGAAAGCAGAGGCATGTCTAATCTTTGGAGACATTCGTTTATGGCTTGTTATGTATGAATTATTTATTCACGCCTGGTTCTTCAAATTACCATCACGGGAATTTTTATTTGACCCCAATTGTTGACTCAACCAAGCTGTCGAAAGCTGTATTTCCCGCGCAGTCGTATATAAAAATCTTAATACTATGGTTTTAGTTAATTCAAATTTCTGGATAGTGACAAAAATGACGCTTAAATGTTTCATATGGTTTTAAAACTGAAAGCCAATCCTTCCACATTCCTTTTGTTTGTCCATTACTGCAATTCCTTGGGGTTCATTTCGGGGACTCTTGGGGATCGTTTCGGGTACCGGGATCAGTTGGGGTACTTTTGGGGATCATTTCGGGTCCTGGGATCGTTTCGGGTCCTGGGATTATTTCGGGTCCTGTACAGACCTGGTCCAAGTTGTCATTCCTGCTAAACCTGTTATAATATTAGTTTGTTTACTACCCTCCCCCCCTTAGGAGCCCATCGTATCGCGGGCTCACGCGTTGTTGTTGAACAGTCTCATGGAGTTTTGCATCGAGTTTGTGTCAGAGAATTAAGAGATTAAATGTGTTGAATTGGCCGACAACCGTCTTATAACACTAAACCTAATCAAGTACTTAGCTCCATAACAATAAGCAAAAATTAAAAATATATCACAGTAAGTCTAGGCAGGGAAAAATAATTTGTGATTAAAGCGATTCCGATTTTCAAAAGCGATAACAATTTTGTACAATACTGTACATGTTAGATCATTTTTTTATTAATGCTCATAAGCTCCAAATGCAAAAACTACGCACTCATTGTTTTACCTGAAACTTCGTGGCGCGTTCATTTTCAAACTTTAAATTCTTCAAGTTTGCAGTAAGCACGTGACTCCTGGATGGCGACCAGACAAAGATCTCGCCATCTCTCTCCACGACAACATTTCTGGATATACTAGCCTCAGCTCTCTTGCCTCTGCTTCTCGATAATTCCTTGAATAGAGGGTGCTCAGGCAGATTTACCAACCACTGAAGTTTATCCGCCATTTTCACTTTTGGAACATGGCGATCGCTGGCCGCGGGGGACTGGGGAGATAGGTCAGCTGAGTATTCGCGGGCGCGTAAAGTACTCGTGGCCTTAGAAATCCAAGATGGCGGCCCAGGTATGGAATTGCGATTATTTTATCTTTATGGATTCCCACCTAAGACTTTTAAGATATTTAGCCGGTTTGGAAATATATAATTTATGAGTCAACTGAAACCTGCTGTTGCATTGTAGGTCGCTGATACACTAAAAGATTGTGCTACTAAAATCACTTCTAGCAAAACTAACGAGAGAGTTCGTGTTTGCCGAGAAGTGCTCATTCCGTGCATCCAGAGAGATGGTAGGTAACACTGCACCACTAAAGACCTGTTGTTATGGAATGCCTCACTAGGCAGCTTTATAGCCTAGAAAAATTTGAGTATGACTGTTATTTATGATGCTATCTTCTAATAATCACAATCAATGAATGAGTGATGGTGCAATCTCTAGTTCATACTTTGTTCTAGTTTTTTTTTATGTTGTCTACAAGTAACCGATTTTAAGGCACAGAGAGGTTTGATTTATATCTGATGTGATAGATGGATTTTATTAATGATACAGTGAAAAAAAAAACACCAGACAACTGTGGCATTTTCGGGGGTTGTACTAGGGGGGGGGGGTCTTTCCCCCATTTCGGCCAAAAATTTTAGAAACTCTCAAATTTATGTGTTATATGTTTTACATATTGATGCCCCCCTACCCCCACAATCCCTGAGAAAATGTTGTCAGAGCGTCTAGGGAGCACATTGTTTTATTTTTCAGATTTCACTGAAGTGTTTGTCAAAGCAACATTCAAGATAATTTTCCTCACTCAGCACAGATACAGGTGATTCCTTGTTAAAATTATGGGTTAATTTTGTCATAAAGTTTCAATGGAAGATATTGCTGTTCTGAGGTTGTGACGGCTATAGGGGTATGATAGAGCCAGACATTTGCAAAGGCTAAAGAAAATGGTGTCCCCCTTAAGCAAATTTGGTGGGGCTGCAGAAGAGCATACTGGCTAGGACCTGCGGATAGGGGTAGGGATGGGAAGTAACCTGAGAATCAGGTCCTCCTGTGTTCCCTAAAAAGTAAATACCTGTAAGCGCGAGAAGGGCCCCATACAAATACTGTACAGATGTCATGTTTTCCGATCCACAGTGGTTGCAGCCTCTGATTCGCCACAAGACAATGATACTTAAACCGGGTGTTCTAATTGGTTGATTTGATATGATATTGGAAAAATGGGTGGCCTAGTGTGTTAACACGTCGGCCTCTCACCGCTGTGGCCCAGTTTCAAATCCTGGCTGAAACTGGGAACTTTTTTCTGGGTTCCTGCCTTAATTCGAATTTGTGTCATGAGTGGAAGTTATTCTCCCGTGTTTCCAGTCTTCTCGGATAAGGACAGTAAACCGGAGGTCCCATCTCTTCAAGCTGCACTTCACTAACCTGAAATGAAAGAGACGTAAAAGAACCACTGGGGACGCAATAAACCCTCTGGCAGTGACCACCCTCAGTGACAGTGCTTACTAACAATACACACAAGGGGGCACTTGGTGTGGAGCCCTAGCTCTGTTGTGTCTTCCGCACCAGTATAGCTGGTGGAATTCAGTACATACATTCTTACATACAAAAATCTCGGAGGTGACCTGCTCTGGCCGCCATTGCTGCTTTCAATCGATGTTCAAATTTCTTGCCCAGGCCGGTTGTTGCATGTGTTTATTTCTCATCCCAGGGTTCAAAATAGCAGCCGGCTGCCGGCGATAGCCGGCTGTTTTCTGGTCTTTGGCGGCTCTTTTTTCTGTATCCCTTCTCATATCCGTAGTATGCAGGCTTTTCCCCCCACCAAAATCCACATAGCTGCCAAAATCTAGCAGGTTTAATGAAATTATTTTGAATCCTGCAGCTGTATAATTTTTCGAAGCTTAGATCTATACTAAAGGTGCTGGAAATATGAATGTCATAGAAGCTGCTTAATACAACAGAAATTATTCTGTAGTAGTAGTTATCAAATTCTTAGACGGACTAGATGCTGAATATTCAAGAAATTTGTATGTAAGAGCGCAAAGAATGCTTGGGATTGTTTCCAGTACTTCCCCCAAGTTGATCGAGTGAGCTTATCAAATAATGAAATTTGTGTTCAAGAAGAGATTTGTCTATTTAGATGAAAGAGCCTGTAGTAAATTGGTGATGTTAATATCCTGTAGTTATTTGGTGACAAATGTAGTCTGAGAAGAATTTTCTCCTTTGTCTTATTTTTCCCAGAGATAACAAATCTCGCAAGGCTGTTGAGGATGTTATCAGGGCTCTAGCAGAAAAACATGGTTAGTAAGAGGATAGAATATTTGGTATAGCTAGGAACATGTCAAAAGCCAAAGACTTGGTGAAAGAAGAAATGATAACACATCTTGCTCTTCACCAGGTCTAACTGCTGTGAAGTGCTTTTCTTCTGTGTTTTCTGATGCTGGAAACTCCATCAAGAACTATCATTTAAGGTAAAACATATCTCAGTGTTAACTTCCAAATCTGCTAAGTAAAATTTAGATTTTTTTTTTGCAATCTCCTTTCACAATTCTGTAGATCACCCACTTAGCAGAGTCTGGCGAACCCCCCCACCCAGCTTGAAGGTCTGCTCAGAACAAAAAAAAAATATATAACGTTTGGCTGGAGATATACCGTGCACATCAATATGTCTTTAAACTGACTATAAAAATCTTTTTATAATAATTATCTTTATTATTATCGATATATGTTAAAAAGCACCACATAAATAACATTTAAAATACAAGATTGATTACCTAATGTAATAAGGCCAGCAGAGGGGTATACCGGAAATTTGGTCCGCTGGAATGGAAAAACGAACCACCCAGCTCAAAATCCTGCCTACAGTAGCACAACATACTAAAAAACGTTGTCACCACAAGCAGTATTTCAATGAAAATATGGAATCCAAATCCAAGACCCAATTCCCGATATATTTAATTTTTTCTGCATTCCCAGCCCCAAACTAAGTGCGTCAGTTCTGGTCCTCCTAAAATGGTCTTGCATCCTGGCAAGGGTGGTGTTTGTCAAAGCCGAGCTCTGCCATGGGGACGAGTGGTTGAATTTTGTTGAAACACAGTGCATAGCAGCTTATGGTGTGTTTGCTGCGGGGAGCCCTCTAGTGTGCCAAGCGGCACTCAGGAAACTCAAAGGAATATGGAGTCAGGTGAGGACATAGCTGGGTGGTGGACGGGGAGGGGCAGCGGGGGGGGGGGGGGGGGGCTTGCCGCCCACTTTTCTGAGTTTTTTTTTCATGAATGCATGGTTTTTACATGTATCTAAAAAGTGTGACATATATAAATCGATTGCTTAATAGAAGATGACTGTTTCTATGAGTTTTTACCTTGTAATCTACAACGAAACCCAGGAACCCTCCCCCCCCTTTGAAATTACATTCCCATCACCCCCCCCCCCTCCACAGCCATTTTGGGCCCCCCTTTAAGCCACATCATATCGTCACCAGTTTACTTCTGTAGGGCTGACAGAAACATCAACCAACAAGAATCCGCACTATTCTTCAGACCATCCGCTCTTAATGATCAATCACATCCTCAAAAACTTCCAATAGACAAACCGCTTTTGCAATTTTGAAATATTTTTCGAGTTTAAAATCGTAGGAGATTGTTACGTAATCAACCTGAAGTAAACTGGTAAAAGTGCAGCTTTTGGCTTTTGGGACCATTGTGTCGACTCTGCATAGCATGGTTCCTCCAGAAAAAAAAATCCGAACTCAGGGGTTCCCTCCTATATTTTAGTTTCCTTTTGCATTTTACAGAAGCATTTCTTTCCAGAAACAAAATAAAATCATTCAAGTGCCACAAACTCTTGATAAGGTCACAGCTCATGATAGACTTGCATCAACCTACTCTCCTTCAAAAGCTCTCTGACTGATTATTTTTTGTATATTGCAAAAAAGCATGCATCAAAATAATATGCATTTTGATTTACGTTGTCGGGACAAGCAAACAACTGTCACTATTGCCGCTGACTAGTTTTAAAACATCAGACATCATTTTGAAAACTGACATTCCTTTTAGGAAAAAATATGTGAAGTTTTTTTCATTTACACCAGGTTCAGGGAATCACCGAAAAATATGCAGAAACCATGGTCCAGCTGAAGCCTTCTCCGGTAGGCTTTGTTCACTACAGGGCTTCTGGAATTACGCGCTTGTGCGGAAGCGCGTAATTTGGCTTTCTCCACGTAATCTGCGTAAACCAAAAATTTTCGCGTAATCCCACGTAATTTGGCTAAATTTTGAAAGACAAAACATTTAAGTGCACAGCTGATGTGATCTTTGGGGTTCTTACCTCTATTTCTCGTAAAAAAAAGAGAGATATTCTTCGTAAGACTGTGATATTTCGAACTGAATTTCGAAAACAATAAAATGACTAGGCGTTCTTTGCTAAACAGTGAAGGCCTAGGACTAACCATAAAATTTTTAGCGCGTAATTTAGCAAAGAATCCGGCGTAATTTTGAGTTTTTTTTCCGCATAATTCCAGAAGCCCTGTCACTGTATTGATTTGTTTGATAACTGCCAATGATAATGATTTAGATAGCAATGAATGTCTCTGCTATAATCACTATTTCAAAGAAAGTACTGTAACGTTATCATTTTTAGTTTCTGCTGTGTCTGGCTGGACTTTTGTTCACATTCTGTACAAAGAGCAAAGAGGATCAACAAATAATATCAAAATACAAGGTGAACTTTACAAAACTCACTACCTCTAGCCTACATGGGCTCATCTGTAGTTTCTTTGTCTTGGAATGTTGTCAGTGCAAATAGCGATTGGCAAAAGTCAAATGAAAATTATAGGACTGAAAGATGCTCATTTTTCTTAAGAGGGAAAAAGGGAAATAAATAAATAACAGTATAGTTGTTCTTTACTGTAGGTAATGTGAGATGCATTTTTATTATTTTGTTTACTATACAATTGCACAACATGTAAATTGGAATTTTAAGTATTTATAGTATAATATAGTATGTGTATGTATTTGATATGGTTCAGTTTCATAATACGTACCTTGGAATTTATAGTATTTTTGGCATTTTGTTTGTTAAATTTATATCATCTAATTTTTTCCTTTAGAAAGAACTTCTTGATGTGTACTTAAAGACTGTGATCATGAGCAAAACCAAGCAACCTACACCAGTATTGGTGAGTTGTAATCAGTGCCTTTCTCCTAATATACACCATGTTTATATTGGTTTGCCAAGCTACTGTATCTGTCCAACTATTCTTTTTGACTGTTGTCGTCTATCATTGTTGTCGTCGTTGCGGTCGTCATCATCATCATTGTCGTCATCATCATCACCATCATCTCAGTTGTCATCATCAGCAGCATCTTTTCTGTCATCATTATCATCATATCTCTGTCATCATCATCGCTGTCATCATCATCACCCTTCTTGTTGTTGTTGTTGTTGTTGTCAACATCATCATCATCATCATCATTGTTGTCATCATCATCACCACCTCTGTCATCATCATCACCATCATCTCAGTTATCATCACCATCATGACCATCATCTCTTCATCATCATCATCACCACCTCTGTCATCATCATCACAATCATCACATCGTTATCACCCTCTTTGTCATCATCACCATCATCACCTTCATCATCATCACCATCTCTGTCATCATCATCTCTCTCTATTTGTTTGCCTGCCCACCCAACACTATTTCCCTGCATTCCAGGTCCAGAGCTCCCCTCTTCTGTGTCATTGTACCCATGACGACTTCAGTGGAATTCTCTTGCCAGCAGTGCAGAAGGCTTTACTCAGGAGCCCAGAAGTTGTGTTAGAATGTAAGATCTTAGTATATTATCAATCCAACTGAAAATCCCACAGGATAATATCAAGAACATGACACATGAATGTTTCAAAGAGAAATCCTGATAACCCTCAAGATACCTAAATAGTTGCTGTCTGTTAAAAACTGGTACTTCACCCAAATTGAATAAATCTTAGAGCCAAGTACCAGCTTTGATTGACCATATTCATTATTTTGGTCAACTTAGGCAAATATTTGGGTTACAGTGAATGGGTGTGATTTACAGTATCCATGTTTAATAGATAAAAGATATTAATGAAAACAAAGGTAATAGCATTCTCTGTAAAAACTCTAAAGTTTCCTAAATTATTTCAATAATATGACTGGATTTGAATGGTTCTATATTGTACAGTACTAAATATTTTTTTCTTATTTCATAGGCACTGCCCACCTAATGTCATCGATGTCCATTGATTTATCCAAGTATGCAGTGAGTCTATGTAAAAGTATATCTGGTGAGTCTAACTTCTTGAGGATCATTAAACAAGGCCAGCCATGCCATTCTATTTTTCGGGCACAAAAGGCCTCTGTTTCCTTCAGCGTATTCAAGAAAATAACTAAGCATCAGCTTCAAATGTTGTGTGTGTAATGTGTGTTGTATTCAAGGTTTCACTGTGGTTTATGTATATCAACAGGGCAGCTACGAGCCAAAGAAGAGATTCACCGGCAGCAGGCAATCCAGTTTTTCAAGAATCTCTCAAAGCAATGTAGTGATCCAGCGGCTGTAGAGGAGATGCTAAACTACCTCTTTGGAGTTCTGTATGGTAAGTGCAGTGTTAATCCTAGGGGAAAGTGGGGCCAGCTGTAATCAGGTTTGGGGCCATTTTAGCCCAAAATTTCATACCCCCTTGGTAAGATGATAATGGTAACAATACCATGAGGATGATGATGTTAAAGCCGATTGTCACCAGTGTACTTCTGGTCGATTACATAACAATCTCTGATTATTTTTAATGGAAAACACGAAATTAAAAAAAAATAGTGTGTCTATTGGAAGTTTCTTTGAGGATGTGATTGATAAATTAGAGTGGATGGCCTGTTAAATACCTCAGATTCTAATAGATTCTTTTGTCTTTTAACGGTTGAGGTTTCCGTCGGACCTCTGGAGGTAAACTGGTGACAATGCGGCTTAAATGATGTTGATGACAATGATGGTTTTAATATTGATGTTGATGATAATGATGGCGCTGATGGTGATGATAATGGTGAAAATGATGAAGATGGTGATGATGATGATAATGATGTTGGTGATGATAATGAGGATAAGGATGATGATGGTGATGAAAATGTATCAAGGTTGACTTTGCCTAGGACTGAATAAGCGGTGCATGGAATATCACACACTGACAGGATAGAGTAAGTTTTATGCATATGTTGTGTGATGATAAAGTACAGACAATGATCAAGGGGATGGGGTATCAAATGATGGTGGTAACAATGATAACAACATTAATGATAATGATGATGAACATATTGACATGCACATATTAACATGCTATTTGGCAGGTTCTGAAGGCAAGCTGACAGTCTGGAGTGATCGGATGACTGTATTGGAAGCTGTGCAGGCATTAGAGGGCTCATGTAGTAGTGGGAATGAGTCCATGGAGAAGTTAGCTGGCATTGTTGCCCAAAAAATAACGCAATTTCTACAGCAGGAAGGTCAGTTTGTATGATAGAATGCTCTAGAGTTTTCCTGGAATTGATGGAATGGTAATGCAAAAATTTGAGCTTTTTTTGTGGTATGAATAGCCTGCAGTGCAGACATTTACAGTACCACCTCGTGATGGCAGCTACAAGTTGGTTGAGGCTTGTTTTTCGCTATTGAAACACCTGGTAAATGCCTGCATTGCAGGCTATGGTGTGAAATGCAAACAAACTTTGCAAGATCATTGGTACAGTGTACTACACTTTGTGTTATTTTGTTCCTTGATCGTTCCTGACTGGATGTCTACTCTACCTTCTCAGTAAATTTCACGGCTCTGGTCCATGGGCTGGGTGTTTTGGCCTGCTGGTGCAAGTATTTTACCTCACATGTACCACCTTCTCTCATCGAGACATTCCAGGTTAGCCAGCTAGCTTAGTGATGTTAATAAAGCCATTACTTTGAATTTTGACAATCTATATTACAAATATATTTTGACAAACTATGTTGAAGAAAATGTATTCATAATTTCATAGATGTCCTTTGTATTATTAAGATTTTGCTCATGCCAAAGCTATCTTTCAGAATTCTTATCGTTATTCTTATTCTTACATCTTTGGATCTCTTGATTTGGTTACTGTTCAGTGAAAGGTTCAATTGGCAGCTCTGAATTAACTTTTCGCAGAAAGGGATGGCCAACAAGAACTCCACTGCCGCAATTCGAAGTGCCTACTTGAAGTGTATGGATAATGCTTTGAAAGGTATTCCTTTAAAACTACCGGCATTTTGAATAGCACACTAGAGGGGCAAATACAGATGGGATGGGTTTGCCCTTCCTCCTTTATAACATTCTGAACCGGTTCCTGCATTATGTGTGTTGAGGTAATAATTAGTTTGTATTTTGTTAGGAAACACCCTACTTCAGGGCATGGACATTCTTCCTCAACTCCTGCAGGTACTGTATCAATTGTAGATTTGGAAAAATTGATAACAATAGCTATACATTCATTAGGACTTCGTTCAGATGATCAGAGTTTTGTGGAGTTTGAGATTGAAGCTGGTGCTTTGGGAAGTTGGAGTGTAGTTAATATCCTTGGAATGTCCATATTGCAGTACAGCTCAAAGACCTTTTTATTAATCCTTAGCTTCAAGCTCTATCATAAACAAAAAAAAAATGAAAGAAAAGTTGCCAGAAAGTTGTAAACCACCGGCAAAGCCTCACCTTTATACAAAAATATAACAGGATACAGTTAACTGACTCTTTTGTATGATTTTGGAACTTCTGTGACATCTTGGCTTTGACAATTGCCATTAAAAACTCCATCCAGATATGTTCACGAATCTGACAAAAACTGATGCAGCAAGTAAATGTATGAACTTGCATTGTAAACTTTATCTCATGAAGCCCTCGTGTATTTCTATACTCTCTCAGGCTGTTGAGCGTGCCAGTGGACAACCTCACCAGTCCCAAGTTGTTAGCGAAGGGCTAGTTGCCGCCTCCATACTCATGCGCCTGTCGCTAGCAGATGTCCAGGCAGAGACCAAGATTTCTTCATTGTGGCCCATCCTCCTTGATGCCAAAAAGCAAGTCTTTGTCTCTGAGAAGTTCATGGCTGCAGCATCAGATGACACCATGCTCATGCTGCAGTGTGTGATTGAGAAGCTTTTTGTCAGCTTTTCCTCACAACTCAGCAAGAACAACACTCAGTAAGATTCACTATTTCAATGATAGTCTAATACACCATCTGATACTGTCTGATACACCAACTGTTTGAGGTGAGGCCTCCTGACCACAATATTGTATCCATCTGAAAGATAAAGGTTCATTTACTGGGCAAGGTGTACTAAAATGGCCACCTTTACGGTTATGTGAAGTACTGTGTAGGCCAAAAGGAGAAACACATATACTGTCTGATTGATATGAAGTGCTTGAATGCACTTCAGAGCACACAGAATGCTCCTACAGGAGTTATGAAGTAAACGTTAGTGTCAATCAAAATTGTTAATGCCAATTGGTTAACTCTCTAGGAACTTGGACAAGATGGCCATGGTAGCATGGTACTATAGCAAGCCCAGATGTCTTTTTTGTAGCTCTTTGTGCCCTATTATTTGCACAATATTTGTTGATTTTCGTTAATATTGATGTTGTACCTTGTCAGTCCTTGGTATCGAGCACTGATGGCACTGATGACCCACACAAGTCATGAAATTCGGCAGGCTTCATGTTCCTGCATCCATAGACTATTTAGCCATGGTGGTCTGAGTGTAGTGGAGATGCGAACAGCCTTGTTAGCAGAATTCACCTCCCTGCTCTCCAAACAACAGGTATATTATTTGAGGCTTGGAAATTGTGCTTGTTTGATTTGACATTTACAGTACTTTCACATTCTCAATATTGTACTTTGACATTGCTTGCACTTGTTCAACATTGTTATTTCTCAGTACTTTCACATGCTCAACATTATACTTTCAAAGTACTTTTACATGCTCAACACTGTACTTTCACAAGCTCAATATTATTCTTTTTACAGTTCTTTCACAAACTCAACATTGTACTTTCACAGTGCTTAAACAAACTCAACATTGTACTTTCACAGTGCTTACACAAACTCAGCATTGTACTTTCACAGTGCTTACACAAACTCAACATTGTACTTTCACAGTGCTTACACAAACTCAACATTGTACTTTCACAGTGCTTACACAAACTCAACATTGTACTTTCACAGTGCTTACACAAACTCAACATTGTACTTTCACAGTGCTTACACAAACTCAACATTGTACTTTCACAGTGCTTACACAAACTCAACATTGTACTTTCACAGTGCTTACACAAACTCAACATTGTACTTTCACAGTGCTTACACAAACTCAACATTGTACTTTCACAGTGCTTACACAAACTCAACATTGTACTTTCACAGTGCTTACACAAACTCAACATTTGTACTTTCACAGTGCTTACACAAACTCAACATTGTACTTTCACAGTGCTTACACAAACTCAACATTGTACTTTCACAGTGCTTACACAAACTCAACATTGTACTTTCACAGTGCTTACACAAACTCAACATTGTACTTTCACAGTGCTTACACAAACTCAACATTGTACTTTCACAGTGCTTACACAAACTCAACATTGTACTTTCACAGTGCTTACACAAACTCAACATTGTACTTTCACAGTGCTTACACAAACTCAACATTGTACTTTCACAGTGCTTACACAAACTCAACATTGTACTTTCACAGTGCTTACACAAGCTCAACATTTTGCTTTCACAGCTTTTTCACGTTCATAACATCTTACTTTCATGATACTTTCACATGCTCAACATTGTTCTTTTACAGTTCTTTCACAAGCTCAGCATAGTGCTTTCACAGTACTTTCACATGCACAACACTGTACTTTCACATGCCCAACAATGTTTTTTTCTCAGTACTTTCACATTCTCATCAATGTTCTTTTACTGTACTATCACATGCACAGCATTGCACTTCACAGTACTCTCACATGCTCAAAAATGTTCTTTTGCAGTATTTTAGATGCAAAGCATTTTACTATCACATTCACAACATTGTAATTTTACAGTATTTTCACATTTCCAAAATTATACCTTCACATGCTTATCATTGTACTTTCACATGCTCAACATTGTTCTTTCAAAGTTCTTTCACATGCTTAAAGCCGCATTGTCACCAGTTTACTTCCGGTTGATTACGTAACAATATCGGATAATTTTAACGGAAAACGCGAAAAATATTCCAAAATATTGAAAGCAGTGTGTTTATTGAAATTTTCTTTGAGTATGTGATTGATCGAGCGGATGAGAGCGGATGGCCTATTAAATATCTCGTCTTTTAATAGATGTTTTTATCTTTTAGCGGTTGAGGTTTCCGTCGGACCTCCGGGAGTAAGCTGGTGACAATGCGGCTTTAACTCTGTGCTTACAGGACTTTCAAATGTTAACATTGTTCTTTCCAGTTCTTTCACAAGCTCATCATTATTGTTTCACAGTTCTTTTATATTTTCAAAATTATACCTTCACATACTCAACATTCAGTACTTTTTATTGGTTCAGAAAACATGCAAGACATTAGCAAAAGTGATTTATATTGATTCCTGTCAACATGCATTTCAATCGTTTGATTTCAGGCATGTCCCTTAAACTCTGCTCCTGTACTCAATGGCGATGCAGATAGTGAATCCACTAAGGCTGTCAGCCCCAAGGTTTTGGTTCATGCTCTGCTAACCCTGGCAGTGTCTAAGGAGAGCTTGGGGATGAGTGAGAGTGACAGGGAAGGCATCTGCATGGCAGTCCTGCAGGACTGTCACCATCCAGTTCTAGGTAAGGAAGTACTTTTTTTTGTTGAAAGAGCATACTGCACAAACTACTGCGAAATCCCAATGACTCAAACTTGAATAACTTCAACAACTCATGGCCAACTGTAACATTTTTTTCGTTTCTATGAAATGTTTGGGTACATAGGGCACCACTGTATCCTGAAAAATAGCTGGATTGCAATTGCGTTATATTTCTCCCATTCCATTTATTTGTTAAAAAAGGGAACTCTACCATGATCTTCTAGATCCATTCCTGCCTTGCTGAATATCTGTTGTTCTCCTTATATGCCGTATGAAATACTTTTGTAGTCATCACAGTTGGTGTTACTGATATTATCATCTTCATTGTTTCTTTAGCATCGTACAGGTCAGAACTGTGGGTTGATATTGGCCGGAAGATGAGTCTGGATGTTAGCTCTGTGGCTGAAAAACATCAGGAGGACATACAGAACATAATCCTCTCTGGAAAACCTGATCAACAGGTAAAAGACAAGCCAGATAAAAGGTCCAGTGAAACACAAACCAAATGACAACAAACCAGATAAACAAGTTACAACAAACCAGTTAACAAATTAATAAATTAAGATATAGTATTTATATAGTGCTTAGAGAGAATCAACATGTTCTTCGCTTTTAACCCATCCTGGAGCTGAGAAGCACAAGCTTCTAGTAAGCTTACACACTTAACAAGTTAAATTCATGGATGAAAAACAGAAAGATACTATCCATGTTTAAACTGGGAATGAACTACATGTAGATTAACAAGTGACAACAGACTATAGAACAACAGAATGCAACAATCATAAAAAAACGGTAAACGGTCAGCCACAGTCTCTTGCTTTCCTTATGCAATATCTCCACTTTATAGACATGCAAGAATATCCTGTCCACCATGTCACTAGTGTCACCATCAAATATCTTGCCCAGCATGGTAAAGCACTTAGTAACGGGTCTGACCAAGCCAGAATTCTGCCAGGTCACAACCGAGGAATATAATATCCTGAACACACCTGAGGGAGAGATTTATGACAAGTCCAAACTGGAGAGGTACAAGCTTATTTTTTAATTCTTCCTTTTCAAAATTGATGCACATTCTTGCATTCTTGCCGATTTTATACAACTGCCACTTCATCGCCATCATAATCATAGTCATCGTTTTTTTCATCTTCATTGACAACACCAACATTGTTATAACCATCATCATAGGTAACACATATTGTGTCATCATGACATTGTGTCCTCGTTCAGCTCTGCCTTTAGACAAATATAGTATAGCACTGTTGTTGCTGATGGACTTTATAATATAGTCTATGGATAATGGTTTATCTTTTCTAGTGTAAAGCTCACTGTGTCAGCCAGCCTAAAGAATATGAAGAGGGAGTCCAAAGCTTACTCCTATGAAGAGCAGAAAGCAGAGCTAGAACTGCAAGAGGTAAGCTAACTTGAAAGCTATACTTGAATCCTGATGTTTTACTGTGAAGATTATATACAGGCTTTCACTGAGCTTGTTGCATCATCAGTGTTGAACAGGATACTTCAAGCATAGTGGAAGTGTAGACATCATGGGCTGCTTATGGCTATGCTAGAAAACATACACTTATAACATTTCACTTGTAGGAAATCAAGAGAAAAAAGAAATTAGAAGGCAAATTGACCATGAGGGATGAGATGAGTGCTAAGGAGAGAGAGGTATATGACAACCAGCTAAAAGTGGAGGCCGATGTACGAGCTAAGATGATGGAGGTGAGTAGCATGCAGTCCATGTTAACCAAGGGGGCGGCGGGTGGGACAATTCTTCTTCCATGGTAGGCCTATACCATGTATTTGCTATAGGAATACGTGCCATTACTCAGGAAAATTATTTTTACAAGAAACCTCATTCAATAACGAAGACGAAACATTAACACATATTACTGGTTTTAGTTAAGAGATGAAATCACACAGATTGCCTCCCTTCTGGTGGTATGTATTGACTCCAACCCGTCAGTCATGTCTCGCCACGTCCCTACCACCCTTCATGTGTTATTGTCCATGCTGAACTCCCCCCTGGCTGCTCCAGTCCTTATTCCAGTCATCCTGGAGTTGAGGAAGTGTGTATTTGACAAAGACATACTGCACATAGGTAAGAACCTAGTAAAACAACAATGAACACTTTCCCATTTAAAAATGTACTTTCCCATTTAAATGTGTACTTTTGCGAGAGCGTTGTTTTCACGTCCTCAAAACGCGGGTCAACCAATCAGAGACCGTCTCTTCAATAGCCTTAATTCAACACGTCTGGAAAACGCCAGTCAGCCAATGAAATGATCTTGAAATTTGAGCCTTCGTGATTCCGCGTTCTTCCACGCGACCTGACCAATCACACCGAATCATTCTTATCCCGCAAAAAGGTCAATACAAATAGCCTTCTGTCAACAGATGCAGATTGCCGGTGATAACGATAATTAACGCGGACTAGGGGTCAGAAGAGATCAAATGGAGAAGATGACTTTAGAAAATAAAAGGAGTAGCCTTACATCTTCAAAACTACGTATAGTACTCGAACTTTAACAAGTCATTAAACAAGCTATTTCTAAAACCAACACCAAGGACACTCGAATTGGCTGATGGCCTGATGGCGCGAAACGAAATTGGCGCCCTTTTAGTCCCGTGGCTTGGCTCAATCCCGGCTGTATCCAGCCAAAATTTGTCTGCATCCAAATCAAATATTGTTCTTTTTGCGGTCGGTTTCATCCAAGAATGACCCATTCGTATTGTTCTCATTATAAAAAGATGCAGGAGAGAAATCTTCTAGCTCACGCTGCACATGATGCCGTGTAACACGAGATCTCAGGGTATGGAATGAATTGATAAACAATTTACTGTTTCAACAGATTCGGGTTATACAGCAAATCAAAGTGTGTTTTCGAACGCAGAACGTGCAATCTGTAATATAGGTGAACTCGAAAAATACCATCGTGTTTCGAAGCAATCACATACGGAAAACCCCTTTAATATAGCAAACCTCTAACTACTAAACATCTCACCGAAACGTGAAAGAGAAAGATAGTGTACAACATCATCATTTATTACAATGAGAACGAATAAAAGCCAATCACATTCCCAATCAGTGCGTTTGCAGACGCAACGAGTGTCTAGGATCGATTTACAAAGATACATAGGCATGGAAAGCCGGTAAAAATTTTAGTGTACTATGTATCTAAAGTGACTAGTCTTTAAACAATATATCAGCGTTTCCTTACTTTGTAAGTCAAGCACGCAAAATGTTTTGTTCATTTCACAGAGATTGGACATAGCCATGCGTTATATTTTCTTCTCGATAGACACTCAAGAGTAGGCTTTGAAAACAAACCGGAAACTGTGCGTTTTAAAGACGCAGGCTAGTCAATAGTGTGGAAGAATCTAATTTTCGGTACGAGAAACACATTATGGCGTTTGTAATTGGTTGTTAGAAGACGAGGTTGATACAACTTTCTTATTCAAACATCAAAAGCAAGCTGTTATAAGTTGATTTACGTCTAGTTATGTGCTTTGGGAAAGCAACCCGACTCCGGGACAGATGGAGCACCAAAGGTTGAGCTCTCTGTTGGTGGTCATATGATATGATTAACAAACTGCTATCTTGTAAGCTAGGAGATAAGGCCCCAGCTAGGGAGCTTTGCTTTTGGCACACAAGCATTCCAAGCACCAGTCGAGCAAAAGAGCGCAATTCGATGCGCATAATATAATTCTAGAGAAAAATCAAAAGATTTGAACAGATAATCTGTTTAAAAGAATTTAGCCTATTATCATCCTACAGTATCGTAGATTCATGCATAGGAACAGGCGGATAGTACAGCTTGGTGTTACATTTTTTCAACTTGACAAAGTTAGCATGTGGGAAGCCCAGCTCCGGAGCCCCAGCACCTATACCCGCGGCTATTTACTCAAGTTGTGATTGCTTCGAAACATGATGGTATTTTTCGAGTTCACCTATATTACAGATTGCACGTTCTGCGTTCGAAAACGCACTTACTACGTTTTGATTTGCTGTATAATCAGAATCTGTCAATATTTAATTGCAACAACAGCAAATTGTTTATCAATTCATTCCATACCCTGAGATCTCGTGTTACACGGCATCATGTGCAGCGTGAGCTAGAAGATCTTTTTATAATGAGAACAATACGAATGGGTCATTCTTGGAGGGAACCAATTGCAAAAAGAACGTGCAATCTGTAATATACGTAAGGGGTAACGATGGGTACCTTAAAATTTCGAAAATCTCGCAAAAATTTCGCAAAGTCTCGGAATCTCGGCGTTTTTACGGAAGTCTCGTTTTCCCCCCGACATTTTAGGGTCTTGGAGCCTCTTTTTCTACCACGTTCTCGGAGTCTCTGTTAAACGCGATCTGTTTTATGTTGTTACTATTAAGGGTTTCCCTCTTTTTCGAGTCTCGAGTCTTAAGCCTTTCCGCTCTAGCTATTCTTTTTCAACTAATGTTTATGACATACCTCGAGCAAGTTATCTGATGTCCGAACACAAGCTAGTAAAAGCTCGGACACGGATTCCAAAATTTGACTTAAAGTCTCGGGCTCGGATTCTAAAACGCGGTCTCGGCGCCTCGGCGAGTCTAGAACTTACTCATCGCTACCCCTAAAAGGGGTCTCTAGAACGCGCCAACATCCCAAAACATCGGCTTTATTCTCAGAGCGTATTGTTCACTGTTTATTGGCAACAAAATGTCTAGTTCTCGGATAAACAACTACTTTTGGAAAATAGTAATCTGGCGGTGTTTAAAGTTTGCGAGGATATAATATTTTCACTGGCTTTCCATGCCTATATCTGTCTGTTGATCTCATGCTTGCATGAATATCTAGACCGTTGCATTTTCGAACGCACTAATAGACATGCGATTGGTTTTATCCTAAGGGATAAATTACTTGACATTGTTATTTATACCCTGCTTATACTCAAGCTCACCAAACTATAGACAAAAATGCTCAATAAAATAAATTGTAGTCCACTACTTTGAATGTAAGCCCAGGATGGTGACATGAATGTAGGAAATATTATTAACTTATACCCAAAATAAAGCAAACCAAAAGCACATAACTAGCTTTAAAGACGTAAATCAACTATAAATCAACTAATAACAGCTTGCTTTGATGTTTGAACAAGAGAAATTATATCATGTTCTTACAAGCAATTACAAGCGCCATGTGTTTCTTGTACCGAAAATTAGATTCTTCTACACTATTGACTAGCCTGCGTCTTTAAAACGCACACTTTCCGGTTTGTTCGGGCCTTATCTCCTAGCTTACAAGAAACCAGTTTTTTAATCATATCATATGACCACCAACAGAGAGCTCAACCTTTGGTGCTCCATCTGTCCCGAGTCGGGTGCTTTCCCAAAGCACATAACTAGACGTAAATCAACTTATAACAGCTTGCTTTTGATGTTTGAATAAGAAAGTTGTATCAACCTCGTCTTCTAACAACCAATTACAAACGCCATAATGTGTTTCTCGTACCGAAAATTAGATTCTTTCACACTATTGACTAGCCTGCGTCTTTAAAACACACAGTTTCCGGTTTGTTTTCAAAGCCTACTCTTGAGTGTCTATCGAGAAGTATAACGCATGGCTATGTCCGATCTCTGTGAAATGAACAAAACATTTTGCGTGCTTGACTTACAAAGTAAGAAAACGCCGATATATTGTTTAAAGGCTAGTCACTTTAGATACATAGTACACTAAAATTTTAACCGGCTTTCCATGCCTATGTATCTTTGTAAATCGATCCTAGACACTCGTTGCGTCTGCAAACGCACTGATTGGGAATGTGATTGGCTTTTATTCGTTCTTTTTGTAATAAATGATGATATTGTATACTATCTTCCTTTTTCACGTTTCGGTGAGATGTTTCAGTAGTTAGAGGTTTGCTTTATTAAAGGGGTTTTCCGTATGTGATTGCTTCGAAACACGATGGTATTTTTCGAGTTCACCTATATTACAGATTGCACGTTCTGCGTTCGAAAACGCACTTTGATTTGCTGTATAATCCGAATCTGTTGAAACAGTAAATTGTTTATCAATTCATTCCATACCCTGAGATCTCGTGTTACACGGCATCATGTGCAGCGTGAGCTAGAAGATTTCTCTCCTGCATCTTTTTATAATGAGAACAATACGAATGGGTCATTCTTGGATGAAACCGACGGCAAAAAGAACAATATTTGATTTGGATGCAGAGAAATTTGGGCTGGATACAGCCGGGATTGTAGCCAAGCCACGGGACTAAAAGGGCGCCAATTTCGTTTCGCGCCATCACAAGTCTTTGGTTCATTGAGATCAAGTATGATTAGTCCGACCTGGGAACACTAAAAATATCCACTTGGTGAATTGTTCACAGAAAGACATGACATATTTGGTATAGCGAAAAGAGATTCTGGGAGAGCTGTGCAAAGAAGAAAAAGGTCATTACTAGGGTAAGCCAATTCGAGTGTCCTTGGTGTTGGTTTTAGAAATAGCTTGTTTAATGACTTGTTAAAGTTCGAGTACTATACGTAGTTTTGAAGATGTAAGGCTACTCCTTTTCTTTTCTAAAGTCATCTTCTCCAATTGATCTCTTCTGACCCGTAGTCCGCGTTAATTATCGTTATCACCGGCAATCTGCATCTGTTGACAGAAAGCTATTTGTATTGACCTTTATGCGGGATAAGAATGATTCCCTGTGATTGGTCAGGTAGCGTGGAAGAACGCTGAATCACGAGGGCTCAAATTTCAAGATCATTTCATTGGCTGACTGGCGTTCTCCAGACGTGTTGAATTAAGGCTATTGAAGTGATGGTCTCTGATTGGTTGACCCGCGTTTTGAGGACGTGAAAACAATGCTCTCGCAAAAGTACACATTTAAATGGGAAAGTACATTTTTAAATGGGAAAGTGTTAATGTATAATCTGTTGCTTTCACTTTCCGCTGGAAGGGTGACTATTTGGGCCCTTCAACATGTATTTTGTTTTACAGGTACTCTCGTAGCCTACGTCACTCTCCGTGTCATCAAGCCATACTGCCCTGTCGACCCACACTGGTGTGCAGAGCCCCTGCAGACAGCAATCAAGCGAGCTGTCTCCCTTCTGCACATCCGTACCATCCCAAAAGAGGATGGCAACGATGAGGATGAGCCACTTAAAGCCACTGCATTTGCATACTGCTTCCCCCTGCTCAAGGCAGTCCTGCGATGTGGCGGTAAGGCCGTCTCAGGAGATGATGAACTGAGGATCATGGCTGTCCAGGTGTTGGCCAGGCACTGCAAGCTGAGGAGCGAGGGCGATGATGAGGATGAGGTGAGCTGGGTTGTGATGGTGATTGTGGTTACGTATGGTGATGATGGTTATTCTGATGGTGATAATGGTGGCCATGATAGTGATAAAGATAATGGTTGGTGACTGTAATGGTTGTGGTGGTGGTGACAGATAAAGATGAAGATGATTATTATGATTAATGGTAGTGATAATGATGATGGTAATGACTGTGATGATTATGGTAGTGGTGGTAAATAATGGTGATGATGATGACAGTGATTGTGATGAAAGTGATGGTAGTGAAGATGATAGCCGTTACGTTTGGGTTGTTTGCTAAGCCGACAGTTAACCCGCGATTACTTGGGGTAAGTGAGTAAGAGCTTAAATCAGACCCTGCATGGGTGGGGCTACATTGATGGTAGTGCTACCAAGCTGTTAACCATGGTCAAAGTACTATGCTAATGATGGCTATGATTTCAGTGTTTTTTTCTTTTTTCTAGTGCGGCCCTGAATTCCTCCCTAGGGAAGACATGATCAATCTCCTCTCGGAAATGATCTCCACCAGCTCTGACACTATCTTGGGTTCACGTCTTCAGGTACTACATCCATATAGACTTCAGGACATTCAAACTAATCATGGGGCCAAGTGACTAAGGAAGTAAGCTACGGCGTGGTTAGAGAGGCTTGGAGAGGTTTATGGTTAAAAGCGGGTATTTGTACCATGGCACTTGGGAAGAAGGGGGACATAAAATGGGGATAATGATTGTGATACGGGTAGAGGTTGGTGGCAGGGGTGAGGGCGGGAGGGTAATTGTGGGGATAATGCTACAGTGAGTGGAGTTGGACTATAAGGAGTGTCCTGGATAGTGATGCAGTTGTTCTTACCATGGTGTATAGGGTGAATGGGAAGATTGTGAAGGAGGTAGTGGGTAGGGAGGTAGTAGGTTTAAGTACGGTATTAGCTAAAGTTTTGTATTTTCTCTCGAGGGCAAACAGGCACTCCTAATATCATCCAAGTGGTTATTAGCCACTAAGGTCTAGAGAAACGCCTGCCTACATCGCAAAACCTTTTGTTATCTCCGTGGGTTTTCGACTTTTCAGTCAGTCAGAATGTCACTTCAACCTTTCTTTAAGGATATCTGCTTTTTTGTGTTGTTATAGCAACTGGCCTCCCTGAGCCTGACAGACCTCTGCCAGTCAGTCAGCGGTGATGAGGGATGCGCCGTGGCCGAAACCGCTGAGCTAATAGCGCTCATGCACTGTTTGGAGTCATCCGCTGCTACGTTGCGGTTTGCGGCTCTGCAAGGTCTACTGCGCATGACCATGGTCCTGCCCCAACAGGATGATGGAACGGCTGAGACAGCATTAGTTGTTCGTAGGGTCTGGGTTGCACGGTTTGATGTGGACGATGAAAACCGAGAACTGGGAAAGAGGTAGGGAGATTAATAAAAAACTTACTCATGAAAAATGCTTTGGAAATAGTAAAAAAGTCTTATGAAAAGGATTTGAAATTATAATCGAAATATGTAAGATCATTTTTTCGCTGCACGTGATATAGTCAAAATGACATAATGGCTTAACATTGTATCGTCAGATAAGCGATGATGACTTACCATTTTATTGATGTCAGTGATTCAGGTCGTTTAGAAATGACGGGTCACTTCAAAATCTTTGCAGAAGTGTCCATTTTTCCACAAACAAAGCTATGTCTATATATGGTTAAACCCTATGCAGTGTGACTTAGAGTATATATGATTAAACCATATGCAGTGTGACTTGTGCTACTGTGCAAGAAATGGACTATCTGAATTCATAGATCTGACATGTCAATCACACACACACGAATAGCCGAGAGCACCGCTTTATCTAATCATTTCCAAGTTTTCGTATGTTGAGCTGGATTCGTTCCGTTTCAATTCAACAACCAAACTTGTAGTTATATTCTATGCTTCTCTAAAAGATTTTTACCAAGCTTGGGCAACAAGACAAGTATCCATCATGTTAGGCTTGTGTGTTTTATTTCCCAAGTCGCAGAAAGACCGCTATAAACGTCTGTATTTTAGATAAATCCGGGCAGGACTCACCGGACCTCATACGACATGTAACATTTGTGGGATTTTTGTGAGACATTTGGGTAACACTTTGCTGGCTTCTATTTGCTGCTTTCTTATTGGATATTCGTGCACGCGTCGGATCTATGAATTACATGAGCTTCATTATATTGCATGTCGCACCATGAAATGATACAAAAAAAATTCAGCTTTATACCACAAGGCCACGTGTGCCAAGTTCGTGTTATGACGCAAGTTTTAATGATCTGCCCCTGTTAAGGCTTTGGGATGAGGCGCATTACGAGTCGCCCGAGTCGCTCTGTAGCGGACTGCTACAGGATGTCGTCCATGATGTCTCAGTGGTGCGCGAGGCAGCTTCTTCAGCACTCGCAGAAGCCATTAGCCGCCAACCAGACCTGGCCACACCTATACTTCACGAACTCACACAGCTCTACGGGGAGAAGCTGAAGGTTAGTCAAACTTCAGGGGGGAGGGGTGTGTGGTGCTTGCAAATCCTTAAGCGCTATTTATAAGAATGCGCAGAATAACCTAGGTTTTTATGCACTGGATTTTAAACTGTTCAACAAATTTTTTGACGGTTGCATAGGTATTACTTGAAACCTTGGTTTAAAAAAACGTTCATATAAAAAGAAACACCCACCCACCCTGCCCCTCCCATTCCGCTGCCCCTGCTCAAACTCTGTCTCTCTCTGTACAGATCCCACCCCCAGTGTATGACAGCCTAGGCCACATCATCTCCGATCCCTTCTGCGACCCATGGCCTGCTAGGGCTGGGATAGCCCAAGCCCTAGGCAAGCTTTCGCCCTCCCTGGCTGAGGATCAGGTGTCTTCGCTGTTCAACTTTTTTGTACCAACCGGTCTAGGGGATAGACACGAGGAAGTGCGCAAGCACATGCTGGAGGCCGCTCTCAAGTGTATCAATGACCACGGAAAGGTAACTACAACAAGGCCAGGATGGGGATTGGTTTGGATGAGGGGATGTTTGAGGTTGCTCTCAAGTGTATCAATGACCACGGAAAGGTAACTACAACAAGGCCAGGATGTGGATTGGTTTGGATGAGGGGATGTTTGAGGTTGCTCTTAAGTGTATCAATGACCACGGGAAGGAAGCTACAACCCAGACAGGATAGGGACTGGTTTGGGGTGGGTGAGGTTGTGTATGAGGTAGCTCTCAAGGGTATCAGTGACCATGCGAAGGAAGCTACAACCCAGACAGAATAGGGACTGGTTTGGGGTGGGTGAGGTTGTGTATGAGGTAGCTCTCAAGGGTATCAGTGACCATGGGAAGGAAGCTACAACCCAGACAGAATAGGGACTGGTTTGGGGTGGGTGAGGTTGTGTATGAGGTAGCTCTCAAGTGTTCCATTCACCATGGGAGGAAAACTACAACCAGGCCAGGATGGGTATTGGTTTGGATGAGGGGGTGTTCGGGGTTGACCATGGAAAGGTAGCTACAGCCCGGCTAAGATGGGGATTGGTTTGGGGTGAGTGAGGTTGTGTATGAGGTAGCTCTCAAGGGTATCATTGACCATGGAGATTGGTGGGTTAGATATTATATGACCATGGAAAGAAAGCTACAACCCGGCCAGGATGGGCACTGGTTTGAGGTGGATGAGGGAGGTAGCTCGCAAGTGTATCAATGACCATGGAAAGGAAGCTACAACCCGGATAGGAAGGGGACTGGTTTTGGGTGGATAAGGGGGTTAATAAGGCTACTTAAAACATTACAAGATAACCTGTAAACGGCAGTTATGGGTTTGGGTGGAAGTCTATTAATGACTCTTGGAGGGTAACCAGAAAACGGCTAGAATGGGGATACGTTGTGGGATAAAGGCAGTCTGTGGACTGCTGTAAATATATCTGCCATGGGATAGGTCATGGAGAAGGAGGAAAAGGAAGTTTTAGAAGAGCGAAGGTTATGTTATGCTATAATTGCTACATATGCGATGCCCCTTGTCTGGTCGGTTTTCAGGTCAATATCCACTTACTGCTGCCTGTATTTGAGGGATTCCTGGATATTGCGCCAGACACGTCTGCGCATGACACCATACGGCAGTCCGTGATCATTCTGATGGGATCGCTGGCTCGCCATCTTGACAAAGATGATCCAAAGGTACAACTTTTAAAAACCACCTTAAAAGGCACGTGCACGCTGAGCAGGGATGTTGTTGCCAATTCGGAGAGATAAAAAACTGTCAAATTTATGCCGAATAACCAAAATAACTATTCACGTTTATCAATTACCTTTAGTCCGTCAGATAAAAACAATATTGTGCTATGTGTAATACAAATAAAGCAGATTGCAAAGAATTGAAAAAATGTAATTTCAGGTTCGGCTATAGAAAGTATGTGTACTGAAACCTTAAAACTGTGTACTGGATTCAGTTTATTAGACTTGTTTGAAGTCAACTTAGTTATATTTTGCATTTATTTGATACGTTTTCTCTAGTACTGTATCTAGTACTTTTTCAGTTACATCTAGCACATCCCTGTCAGTAGGCAAAAACTTCCTAAAACACCATAAAAAACGTTTCATTCAAATCACTGATTTTAGGTGAAGCCAATTGTCACAAAATTGATCGAGGCGCTGTCAACGCCATCACAACAGGTTAGTAACCAAACTACTGTAGTTATTTTTTAAAAGTTTTCTGGAAATGTTCAAGTAAGAATGCTGGTGCTATATAGAACTATTCATCACTACACCCTTTTTAGCCTGGCAACTGTTCAACAGCGTTTAGTACGCCCGTGTTCGATGCGTACAGCGGTACCATCACCGCTTGTATCTTGTATCCTCATTGCCATTATCCTTGGCCCTATATTCGAGACCCAGCATTTTCGCGGGGGCTTATTAGAAGTCCTATTTTGGTGCCGCTGAAACTTAAAGCCATAAGCTATTATAAGCTATAAGCTTTGAAATTGTTTATTTCATGTTTTAGTTGTTCTACCTCAATCCCCCGGATGCTACGACTGTCTTCATGTACATGTTCAGTACATGTTTTTAACACGTTTTTGTTTTCCAAAGGTGCAAGAAGCGGTGGCGAACTGCCTCCCTCCGCTTGTCCCTGCAATCAAAGAAGAGGCCCCCGACTTAGTAAAGAGATTACTAAACCAGGTAAAGAACAGTTCCAGAGGTGTAACAACCTTGATGAGGGTTGTGAACTTCTCATCTTCATAAATAGGCGACTTGCGATTTGCAACCACGTGACTTTTTGAGTAGCAAACTTACCAAAATAAACACAGAAATTGATGCGGTACTCACGCCAGACAACGACGAGAAAATAAAATATCTCTATTAAAATAAGCCCTTTCTGACATGGCATTCCAGTTCACTTGTAAGCGCCGAATAGGTTGTTGCTGTCACTTTGCCGCCAAAAGCCGGAGCGTGCGCGAGCTTGCCATCCCAATCACGTGATTTCTTTGCACTTTTTCAAATCTTTATCGCGGGGACGTAAAGAACCGCTTGGGACGCTGGCTCGTGGTATCATCTTTAGTGAGTGCTTAAATACTATGCTTTGCTCTGTATTTTGTTCAGTTGTTGGAGTCCACTGCTTACGGGGAACGCAAAGGCGCGGCGTATGGTCTGGCTGGAATCGTCAAAGGACTGGGAATACTCTACTTGAAGAAGCTCAATATTATGACCACGCTACAAGACGCCATTCAGAACAAGAAGAACTATAGACACAGAGAAGGTATGGTCTGAGCCAGGTAAAGGGAGAAAATGTCGTGACAACAAATAGAAAAATATGCAGGATAGAGTGTCAAGGAAAGAGCTGCTCGTTGTCCTCTTATGATGACAAATTCCAGACGCTTTGAAGAGTTGGGAATGGCGTGGTTGACTTTGTGGCGGTCTTGTCACCAGTTTACTCCGGAGGGCTGACTGAAACCTCAACTGACAAGAGACAAACGATTTGAGTCCGCTATTTATCAGGCCATCCGCTCTATATTATCAGTCACATCCTCGAAGAAACTTCCAATAGACACACTGCTTTCTATATTTTGAAATATTTTTCGTGTTTTCCGTTAAAAATGAACGAAGATTGTTACATAATCGACCGGAAGTAAACTGGTGACAATGCTGCAACAACGCAGTTCCATTTGATGGCCGTTTATTGAAGATGCTCTATGTCATGTACAGGTGCCTTGTTCGCCTTTGAGATGCTCTGTACGATGCTTGGCCGGCTTTTTGAGCCGTACGTAGTACACGTCCTTCCGCACCTACTGCTCTGCTTCGGTGATGGCAACCAATACGTCCGGGAGGTATGTCACGTACTCTGTCACGCAATATGCTAGGTGTCACATTGTACATCATGTAACGTATTCAGTTCATCCGGGAAGTATGCTACTTGTCATGTCATCCATTAGTGTCACGCAATATGCTAGGTGTCACATTGTACATCATGTAACGTATTCAGTTCATCCGGGAAGTATGCTACTTGTCATGTCATCCATTAGTGTCACGCAATATGCTAGGTGTCACATGGTACCTCATGTAACTTAATCAGTACATCCGGGAAGTATGTCACTTGTCACGTCATTTATTAGTGTCACGCAATATGCTAGGTGTCACATGGTAAATCATGTAACGTGATCAGTTCATCTTGGAATTATGTCACTTGTCACGTCATCTATTAGTGTCACGCAATATGCTAGTTATCACATGGTACATCATGTAACGTGATCAGTTCATCTTGGAATTATGTCACTTGTCACGTCATCTATTAGTGTCACGCAATATGCTAGTTATCACATGGTACATCATGTAACGTGATCAGTTCATCTTGGAATTATGTCACTTGTCACGTCATCTATTAGTGTCACGCAATATGCTAGTTATCACATGGTACATCATGTAACGTGATCAGTTCATCTTGGAATTATGTCACTTGTCACGTCATCTATTAGTGTCACGCAATATGCTAGTTATCACATGGTACATCATGTAACGTGATCAGTTCATCTTGGAATTATGTCACTTGTCACGTCATTTATTAGTGTCACGCAATATGCTAGGTGTCACATGGTAAATCATGTAACGTGATCAGTTCATCTTGGAATTATGTCACTTGTCACGTCATCTATTAGTGTCACGCAATATGCTAGTTATCACATGGTACATCATGTAACACAATCAGTTCATGCCACTTTTTGGGTTTTATTTGAATATTAAAATTATTAAAAAAATATTGTTATCGAAACTCTTGTTTATGCTCAATAGGTTTCTTTTGTATTGTAAGTTGAAATGTATTTCACAGTGGATTTATTTCGCTACTGAAATGCACATCTCATTTGCCTGTATACATTTTGCATTATTTTTAGTTCGTCACAGACGTGACGAACTAAAACATGACGAAGTCTTTAAATAGGCGCTGAAAACTTAATTTGCGTCTCATTATTTACTTGTTCATGACGATGTGTTTTTATGAGGACGGGCACGCACCAAAATGAGATCTATTTGTCATAGATAAAGGTTTTTTATCCATTTTATTATGTCCAGGCAACAGACGAGACAGCCCGTGCAATCATGAAGAATCTGAGTGCACACGGTGTCAAGCTTGTGTTACCATCACTACTTGCTGCCCTGCAGGAAGACTCATGGAGAACTAAAACTGGTACCAGATGAAACAGTCCGTCCTTACAAACAATCTCCTATTTTGTAAAGCCCCGATCATCATCACTATTAACAAGCCAGCACTGCTACCAATCACCACTATCACTATCCCCATTACCATCATCACAATATTACTATCACCACTACCATCATCACTATCACTATCACCACTACCATCATCACTATAACTATCACCACTACCATCATCACTATAACTATCACCACTACCATCACCACTATAACTATCACCACTACCATCATCACTATAACTATCACCACTACCATCATCACTATAACTATCACCACTACCATCACCACTATAACTATCACCACTACCATCATCACTATAACTATCACCACTACCATCATCACTATAACTATCACCACTACCATCATCACTATAACTATCACCACTACCATCATCACTATAACTATCACCACTACCATCATCACTATCACCACTTCCATCACCACTATAACTATTACCACTACCATCATCACTATCACTATCACCGCTACCATCATCACTATAACTATCACCACTACCATCATCACTATAACTATCACCACTACCATCATCACTATCACCACTTCCATCACCACTATAACTATTACCACTACCATCATCACTATCACTATCACCGCTACCATCATCACTATCACTATCACCGCTACCATCATCACAATATTACTATCGTCACTACCATCACCACTATCACCACTTCCATCACCACTATAACTATTACCACTTCCATCATCACTATCACTATCACCGCTACCATCATCACAATAATATATCACCACTACCATCACCACTACCATAATCACAATATTACTATCATCACTACCATCACCACTATAACTAACACTACCATCATCACAATATTACTATCATCACTACCATCACCACTATCACTATCACTATCACCACTACCATCACCACTATCACTATCATCACCATTATCATCACAATATTACTACCACCACTACCATCACCGCTATCACTATCATCACCATTATCATCACAATATTACTATCGTTACTACCATTACTACATTCACTATCACCACTATAACTATCACCATTACCATCATCACAATATTACCATCACCACTATCACCACTACCATCATCACAGTATTACTATCATCACTACCAGCGTGGAGTGGTATGCTCTCACCAACAACCATCACCATCCTTATCACCCATGTTTCTTGTTCTCTAGAGAGCGTGGAGTTAATAGGCTCTCACCAACAACCATCACCATCCTTATCACCCATGTTTTTTGTTCTCTAGGGAGCGTGGAGTTACTAGGCTCTCACCAACAACCATCACCATCCTTATCACCCATGTTTCTTGTTCCCTAGGGAGCGTGGAGTTACTTGGCGCTATGGCGTACTGCGCCCCAAAGCAGCTCTCCTCGTGTCTCCCAAGTATCGTCCCCATGTTGTGCAAGGTGCTGACAGACTCGCACATCAAGGTGCAGAAGGCTGGCGCCCAGGCTCTTAATCTCATCGGCTCGGTCATCAGGAATCCCGAGATCCAGGGTGAGCGTGCTACAGAATTTTGGTTAAAGAAATTTTTTTGTCATTCATTGCTTACTTAGGGAACTTTAGACTTTAAAGAAGGCCAATCACGCCACCATTTTTTTTTTAGCACGTTCAATTCTAAGTCACACAAATAGTACATTTCCATCGACTCATTCAAGCAAGTAGCCGTCAATAGCTTATCGGACTTTATTCGTAGATGGTTATTTTGAAGTTGCCAATAAACCGTTCAATTTTCAATTATAAACAATAACAAAGGAATGGTCGATCGACATTCTTTAATTCCTATTAAAAGCTCTTTCTTGTAGGAAAGAAGTTAGTTACTTTAATTCAATATGTCAGTGAATCAAGTCAAGGTTTGTCGCGGGAAAATTTAAAAAAATTGTACAAATTGTAGATGTTAAAATAGAGTAACTTTGCTGTTAAAAGAACAACACAAAGAAATACAATAATTCATTGTCATTGTTGCTTATTTTATTTTACAAGGCTTAGTGTTTAGAAGGATTGAAGTGTTGTTATCGCTACAACAAACAGTGTTAACAGAAGATCGAGTCGAGAAGGTCGAGTCCACCTTTTATATCCGGGAACCTCGTGTTTAATATAAAGTTCTATTATTTGTTAGCTATCTCATCCGTGCTGTTAGAAGCTCTTATGGACCCCTCCACCAAGACCGCCACATGTCTACAAGTTCTGCTTCAGACCTCTTTTGTGCATTTTATTGACGCGCCTTCCCTTGCCCTGATCATGCCCGTGCTGCACCGCGCCCTCAGCGAAAGATCGACTGAGACTAAGAAGATGGCGGCTCAGATTATTGGCAATATGTACTCACTCACGGATACGAAGGTAATAGTGCTTCCTTTATACTCCTCCAGCCATCCACTCTAGTATAGATTATCGGCAATATGTTCTCTCTTATAGATACAAAGGTGATGTCTTCTGCATTATCCTTCAGCCATCCACTCTAGTATAGATTATTGGCAATATGTTCTTTCTTATAGATACAAAGGTAATGTCTTCTGCATTATCCTTCAGCCATCCACTCTAGTATAGATTATTGGCAATATGTTCTTTCTTATAGATACAAAGGTAATGTCTTCTGCATTATCCTTCAGCCATCCACTCTAGTATAGATTATCGGCAATATGTTCTCTCTTATAGATACAAAGGTGATGTCTTCTGCATTATCCTTCAGCCATCCACTCTAGTATAGATTATTGGCAATATGTTCTTTCTTATAGATACAAAGGTGATGTCTTCTGCATTATCCTTCAGCCATCCACTCTAGTATAGATTATTGGCAATATGTTCTTTCTTATAGATACAAAGGTAATGTCTTCTGCATTATCCTTCAGCCATCCACTCTAGTATAGATTATTGGCAATATGTTCTCTCTTATAGATACAAAGGTAATGTCTTCTGCATTATCCTTCAGCCATCCACTCTAGTATAGATTATTGGCAATATGTACTCACTCACGGATACGAAGGTAATAGTGCTTCCTTTATACTCCTCCAGCCATCCACTCTAGTATAGATTATCGGCAATATGTTCTCTCTTATAGATACAAAGGTGATGTCTTCTGCATTATCCTTCAGCCATCCACTCTAGTATAGATTATTGGCAATATGTTCTTTCTTATAGATACAAAAGTAATGTCTTCTGCATTATCCTACAGCCACCCACTCTAGTATAGATTATTGGCAATATGTACTCACTCACGGATACGAAGGTAATAGTGCTTCCTTTATACTCCTCCAGCCATCCACTCTAGTATAGGTTATTGGCAATATGTTCTTTCTTATAGATACAAAGGTAATGTCTTCTGCATTATCCTACAGCCATCCACTCTAGTATAGATTATCGGCAATATGTATTCGCTTATAGATACAAAGGTAATGTCTTCTGCATTATCCTACAGCCATCCACTCTAGTATAGATTATCGGCAATATGTATTCGCTTATAGATACAAAGGTAATGTCTTCTGCATTATCCTACAGCCATCCACTCTAGTATAGATTATCGGCAATATGTATTCGCTTATAGATACAAAGGTAATGTCTTCTGCATTATCCTACAGCCATCCACTCTAGTATAGATTATCGGCAATATGTATTCGCTTATAGATACAAAGGTAATGTCTTCTGCATTATCCTACAGCCATCCACTCTAGTATAGATTATCGGCAATATGTATTCGCTTATAGATACAAAGGTAATGTCTTCTGCATTATCCTACAGCCATCCACTCTAGTATAGATTATTGGCAATATGTACTCTCTTATAGATACAAAAGTAATGTCTTCTGCATTATCCTACAGCCACCCACTCTAGTATAGATTATTGGCAATATGTATTCGCTTAATGTTACGAAGTAAATGCCTTCTTCCATGTGCTCGGTAAAGGATACAGGGGCAATAATGCTTCCTGTATACCCCTCTAGCCAGCCACACAAGTATAGATTTTCGGCAGTATACGAACATAATGTCTTTTGCATACTCCTCCATCCACCGTAGTTTAGTTATTCCGAAGTATGTAATCACTCACGGAGACAAATGTTATGCTCCAACTGCAATAATGCTTCCCACATACTCCTCTGGCCATCCAGACTAGTATAGATATTGGTAATATGACTCGCTTTTGTTGGCATATAGTATTTGCTCACTCACACCCAAGTAATGCTTCCCATATACTTTGCCAACCTCCCCCCTCCAAGTACAATATCCACCCAATGCCTTAACCCTCATTAGAGGTCACCTAAGGGACGACAAGAACAGCATGATCGAGATATATACTTTCGCTGGTGATGGCGAATAGTAGGCGAGTTCACTGTTCAAACTTTTCATGTCCTTGAAAGACCATGGAAATTGATGTGTTAATGTGGTGGTTTGATAGTGAAGGGTCTGGCTTTGTTTTTTTTTTATAGTTTTCTGCCGTTGCTTTTCCTCATTGCCGTCGTCATATCCCAAGGTCCCTATTTCCCCTTCTTTCGCAGGTTCTTGCTAATACTGTTTATTGTGCAGGATCTAGCGCCATACTTACCATCGGTTGTACCGGGTCTCAAACAGTCCCTACTTGACCCTGTGCCGGAGGTAAGAGATTTGTCACTCTTGTGGTTTTGTGTTCAAGTGGGGCTACAACGAATGCCTTCTTATTCACGTTTTGTTTGTGTTCATGTGCATCTGTGTATTGACCACGTGTGTCTGGCTATAGGTCACGTGCATGTGTGATTTGTGTCTTCGGCTATTGATCGGCTATTGATCAAGTGCAATTTTTTATTTGGAACTTGTCTTCGGGTATTCGGTATTCGTAATATGCATGTTCTTATTGACCATGCTTCTGTGGTTTTTGATCACATGCATATGTGTAGTTATCGTGTGTTCACCGTGCATGTGGGTATTGACCACGCGACTCAGTATATTGATCACATGTATGTGTGTGTTTATCATGTGTGCCTGAGTATTTATGCCGTGCCCCTGAGTATTGATCACGTGCTTCTGAGTATTGATCACGTGCTGCTAAATATTGATCACGTGCTGCTACATATTGATCACATGCTGCTAAATATTGATAACGTGCTGCTGAGTATTGTTCACGTGTTTCTGAGTATTGATCATGGGCTTCTGAGTATTGATCACATGCTGCTGAGTATTGATCACGTGTCACTAAGTATTGACCACGTGCTGCTGAGTATTGATCACGTGCTGCTAAATATTGATCACGTGCTGCTGAGTATTGATCACATGCTGCTAAATATTGATCACGTGCTGCTAAATATTGATCACGTGCTGCTGAGTATTGATGACGTGCCTCTGAGTATTGATCACGTGCTGCTGAGTATTGATCGCGTGCCTGTAAGTACTGATCACGTGCCTCTGAGTATTGATCACGTGCATGTGTTTAGGTCCGTGCGGTGTCGGCTCGTGCTCTCGGCGCTCTCGTCAAGGGGATGGGTGAGGAGAGTTTTGTGGATCTGCTGCCTTGGCTGATGGAGACTCTGACGTCTGAGAACAGCAGTGTGGACAGATCAGGAGCTGCGCAAGGTGCGTCACGCATTCCTCATACGTCACCCTTGTGTCACGCACGGCTCAACCTTACAATACACGTAACGTTTTAGCAAGCCGATGTGGATGAAAGAATTTCGGTTTTTATCGGCACAAACTTCAAAACTAGGTGATTCCGTCGTGTTCTGAAGTATCTCTTTTGAGGCATCTCTCACTCCTAGTGACGTCCTTTGGTTTTCCTATCCATTAACTGCTACATCTGAGTGACGTCCTTTAACTTTGTAATCCCTTCACTGCTAGGTCTGAGTGAAGTCCTTTAACTTTGTAATCAATTCACTGCTAGGTCTGAGTGAAGTCCTTTAACTCTGTAATCCATTCACTGCCAGGTTTGATGGAGCTCCTTTAACTTTGTAATCCATTCACTACTAGGTCTGAGTGAGGTCCTATGCGGTCTGGGTGTGGACCGACTAGAAAAGCTGATGCCCGAGGTGATTGCCACAACAGGGAAGTCTGAACTATCGCCGCACGTGCGTGAGGGTTATCTCATGCTGTACATCTACCTGCCGACCACCTTCAAAGACGCATTCATACCCTATGTGGGGCCTATCGTGCCATCAATACTCAAGGTACGCAGGGGGTTGGGGTGAGGCGGAGCGTTAGGCTCGTAAGAAAGTTGAGTGTGGTTCAGTGCAGAGAAGTGGATTTTCGATCTTCTTCAAAGGCGCGTTCATACCCTATGTTGGGCCTATCGTGCCATCTATACTCAAGGTACGCAGGGGGTTGAGGTGAAGTGGAGCGTAAGGCTCGTAAGAAAGTTGAGTGTGGTTCAGTGCGGGGAAGTGGATTTTCGATCTTCTTCAAAGGCGCGTTCATACCCTATGTTGGGCCTATCGTGCCATCTATACTCAAGGTATTCAGGGGGGTGAGATGAAGTGGAGCGTTAGGCTCGTAAGAAAGTTGAGTGTGGTTCAGTGCGGAGAAGTGGATATTCGACTTCCTATTAAAACGCGTTTTTATCCGATGTTGGGCCAATCTAGCCATCTGTACCAAAGGTACGCAGGGGAGTGGGGTAAAGTGTATCGTTGAGTTTGGTTAAACACGAGAAGAATTGGAGAGTTGAGTTTTGTTAAACACGAGAAAAAGTGAAGCGTTGAGTTTTGTTAAACACGAGAAAAAGTGGAGCGTTGAGTTTTGTTAAACACGATATGAAGTGGAGCGTTGAGTTTGGTTAAACACGAGAAGAAGTGGAGTAGAGGGTGGCTAAACATGAGAACAAGTGGATTTTCGACCTTCTTTAAAGAAGCGTTCCTACCCGATGTTAGGCCTCTGCCACCAATACACCAAGTACGCAGGGGGGTGGGGTGGAATGGAGCACTCATATGGATGCTGGGTGTTGTCAAACATGGGAGAAAATGAACTTTTGGTAACATCCCGTGGACCCTGGGGTTTCCGATATCTACATTTAAATCATAATTGATTACCTAACCAGGTAAACAAAAGCAGAATCAACCTTGAAGAATTCCTGTGTAGATGACTGCTTTAGGGGTATGTTTGACGGGCCATCAGATGCTTGGGGGTATGGGGATGTAGTGAGGAACGGGCGCAAACCAAAAGAATCACCAAAAGGTTAATAATCAGGATACTCGCCTGTGGGAGAGAGGAGAGCTGGTAAATACCAGAAAAAATAAAGAGAAAAGCTTTTACAGAGTAAAGAATTTTTTGTAGTTCTTCTATGCCAATTTATTTTGTAGACTCAGTCCTGGTGCTTTCCCATTGTCCCCAGGGCCTTGCGGACGAGGTAGAGTTCGTCCGCGATACCTCTTTGCGCGCTGGTCAGCGTATCGTGAATGTATACGCAGACACGGCTATTGAGCTGTTCTTGCCTGAGCTCGAGAGAGGTCTGTTCGACGATAACTGGCGCATACGTCACAGCTCAATCCAGTTGCTAGGCGACCTGCTATATAAAGTGTCAGGCGTTACTGGCAAGATGACAACCGAGGGAGACGAGGACGACAACTTCGGTACAAGCCATTCTAACCAGGTACAAAGTTCTCGTAGACCTCGGGAATAGAAAATAATGGCTATTATCAGAGCTTAAGAGAATGCGCTCTCGTAAGTGACCAGTGACTTAAACGATTAACCATAGTCGCTTTCAATTTTAAAGTATACAAAAACTCAAAACTTTATAGTCGAATCCGTTGTATCGCTACGCCGCATTTTCAAAACATCGATTTGTTTTGGTCTTTGGGGTTTTCTGTTCCGCCAGTCAAATTATTCTAAGCCAATCAGATTCTTGCCATCTCTCGCCTAGTGCAGTTGCCTGGCTTTCTTTAGCGACACTGTCTGGTTTTCGTCCAGAGGATAGCCAGGGAAATTCAAAAAGCGAGACTCTGATTGGCTCATAATGGTTTTACTGACGTAACAGAAAACCAAAACAAATCGTGTTTTGAAAACACTCCGTAATATGGGAGTCCCGCAAGAACCGCAAGGCTAAGAGCTTTTTAATATCGGGACTCTATTATACTTATATCGTTAAATCGGGGCTGTGCAAAGCTAAAAAATGTAATATCGGGGTTCTGCAAGGTTAAATCTTCTTAATATCGCTGCTTTCTCGGGCTTAACATTCCGGAACATCAGTGTTCATATTCATAATCATATGGCTTTGCTTTTCTAGAAAATTATTGCTGCGCTGGGACTAGAGCGCCGTAACCGGGTGTTGGCCGGTTTGTACATGGGACGGTCCGACGTCTCGCTGATCGTCCGTCAAGCCGCTCTACACGTCTGGAAGGTCGTCGTCCCCAATACCCCTCGCATCTTGAGGGAGATCCTCTCCACACTGTTCTCCCTGCTACTGGGATGCCTCGCTAGCAAGAGCTACGACAAGAGACAGGTCAGTACTGGGGCTCTAAAGGTCTGTGTTGCAAGTTGCTGGGGCTGTGTTGCGAGTTGCTAGGGTGTGTTGCAAGTTGCTGGGGGTGTGTTGCGAGTTGCTAGGGTGTGTTGCGAGTTGCTGGGGGTGTGTTGCGAGTTGTTGGGGTTGTGTTGTGAATTTCTGGGGGTGTTGGGAGTTGTTGGGGTTGTGTTGTGAATTTCTGAGGTGTTTTTCGAGTTACTGGGGGCGTGTCCTGTCAGTTGCGCATCAATTTTTATTTTATTTGTCTTAAGCCACACACACAAGAGCGATAAGTACAGTATGATGAGTACATTGTGCCGATAATTTTGTTGTGCGTGTTCGTGTGCAATATGATTGTGACTATATCGTATGCCGCCCGGACTGAAGCGTGTTCTAACCTTGCTTGCCCACATGTTAAGGTCGCCGCCCGCACACTGGGTGACTTGGTCCGCAAGCTTGGTGAGCGTGTGCTGCCCGAGATCATCCCGATACTCGAGAGAGGTCTGAAGAGCAGCAAAAGCAACGAACGTCAAGGCGTGTGCGTAGGGCTGAGTGAAATCATCGGATCGACAAGCAAAGACCAGGTGTGTTGTCACAACAGTTTTTGGGCCCTTATTATTGGAGAAGGAGGAGGAAAGGGGGGCTTCACGAAGATGGGGGAGAGGGGGGCAATCAGATGATCGACGAGCAAAAACCAGGTGTCACAACGGTGTTATCGCCCGAATAATTGAATGAAAGGGGGGGGGGGGGAGGTTGACTAATGTCAGGGGGTGGAGGTGAAATCATAGGCAAAGACCAGGTATGGTGTAACACAGTGATGGGGCCCGTATACTTAAAGGAGAAGGAGGGGGGGGGGGGGGGGTGGGGTGTGGAGGGGGAAAAAGTGGCTCTTCACTGGAAAAAAGTGACCCTGCTGAAAAGAGTTCTAAACACCGCCCCTGTCTCTCAGGTGACCCAGTACGTCGACTCTCTCATCCCCACCGTGCGCCACGCCCTGTGTGACCCGCTCCCTGAAGTACGCGCAGCGGCCGCCAAGACATTCGACAACCTGTACCACACGATCGGCCACAAGGCGCTAGAAGACATCTTGCCCGATCTTCTAGTCAAAATGGACGATCCAGCCATGGCGGAGTACGCCCTGGACGGGTTACGCCAAGTTATGCAGATCAAGAGTCGGGTTGTACTGCCCTTCCTGGTGCCCAAGGTAAGGGGGTTAATGAAGGCCAATCACGCCGCCATTTTACCCTCCCGTTCAATGGCGAGTCACACAAAGAATCCATTTCCATCGGCTAATTCGAGCGAGTAACCAAGATATTTTCAATCAGATATCGTTAAAAAGGTATCAGACTTCATTTGTAGATTGTTATTTTTTTGCGAACAAACCGCAGAATTTTTAATTATAAGCAATAACAAAGGAGTGGTTGATCGGCATTCTTTAAAGACTTGTGTGACACTTTTGTTTGGGATTTATTTTGATATTGAGATATTATCTTGCTATTAGCTTTATTAGCTTAAGAATCATGCGATCATTTTCGATGTTTGGGCAAACTAGACTTTACTGAAGTTGACAAATTTGGGATCAAAATTTGATGATGTTGAATTTCGGCGCAAAAGGACGGAATTTTAGCGGTTTCAGAACACACGCGGCCTTCGCCGTCAAAAAAAGTCTACGGCACTATTTGACTTTTGCTGTAGTGCGCTTTCAATCAATATGCTCTTGACCAATCACAGTCCAAAGCCGCGTGTGTTCTGAAACCGCTATAGAAAAAATTATAAACTGATACCTTCCAATGCATTCCAATGCATCAAAACAAGCAAATAATTCACTAGATTGACTGAACTTTAAAGAACGATCGATTGAGCTGGTAGTCTTGCAAGACAACACGTATTTTCTATCACCGATTGTTCAATTTATTTTAATAATGTCGACCAACCATTCCTTTTATTTGCATCATCTGAAACAGTCCCTGCAAAAAAAAAAAAAGGATTTACGGTCTACGTTTTTTTGAATATATCTCAGCTATTTGCCTGAATTATCCGATGGATATAGATGTTTTTTGCCATTTATTGTTTGTAAGAACAAACGTAAAATAGCGGCGTGGCTGTCCCCTTATTAAGAGCCCTCGTCAACCAAACCTTTGTTATTGGTTTTATCTGATATTGGAAGGCTCATAATGTGCTAAAAAAAAAACCTCGAAATAACCATCTAACAAAGGGCTCTGTGAGCCAACTCGTGAATGCAAATTTGTTTTTCTAGTTATTTTCATGTGTGCAAAAAAATCATATACAGGATGGATTTTAAACAAAGAATGAACACATCCAAAATGCTGGGAGTACATAACAATGTTCTTTCTTTTCGATGTGGTGAAACACCAAGAACAGTTTGATTATTTATTATTTCTTTCCGATGTGGTGAAACACCAAGAACAGTTTGATTATTTATTATTATCATAAAAAGTAAAAAAAAAAAAAAATTGGACGTCATAAGTAGGGATCGAACCTCCGGTCTCTGACGTCTTAGACAAGCAACAGAACCACTATACCACCGAGGCATTGCCGAAGTAACCTCTGAGTAAAATTAGTTTTTATCCTAATTGGTATCTCACCGTTCGAACTGCTTTTGCTAGTATGTCAAATTTCGCCCTATTCTCTTCGGAAACAAAAGTTAAATACCCGACATAATTAATCAAGCTACAGTCATATGTATTTTAAGCATGTCAACATTCTAGAAATTCGCAAAATCGTTATTGATCGTTTCTTGATGAATAAGCGTGTTTGAACGAGTTTTGTTTGATATTTAGCACTTAATTTATAAAAAAAGAATTATGGAAAAAACAACTTATGAAAGTCCATACTGTTTTTCTTGACCTGCAAACAGAGGCTTTCTTTTATTACCCTGCAAAAGAAGGCCCTGCTAACAGAGGCTTTTCCCTTGTGTTTCTCTGACTTTAAAAGTCGTAGCTTTGGCTATCCGCTCTTTCAGCACAAAATCACTCTTTCAGCACAAATTCAAACAAATAATGCGAAAACCCAGAGACGCGAATCTTCAAGTACTAGGAGAAGGAGAATACAAAGCTTTGCTAGCATTTTACTTGTTTTGTAAACTAACAACTTGAATTGGACTGAACCGTAGAAGATCGATTGACGTCAGTGACGAAGGCGCATGCGCACGCTCAACCCACATTGAAGACTTTTCTGTAAAAACTAGCTTATATATAATTTACGGCTATGACACGTAATGACCGTAGCGGTCACAGGTCGATGACAAGGATCTAATAATTGCTGTGTTGCGAAAGCACAGAAGTCGTGACGATCGTATCGTCTCAATCGTGTCGTCTTTACAAGAAACATCGTGTGATCCACAAAAAGTTTACGGATGAACGATCTGACGGTCCGACGATCGAGTGACACAGAAGTCCCTCCAATAACTCGTAAATGCTTTGCAAGCATTCACGAGTTAAAAACAAAGTCGAATACTTTATTTGCCACATTCAATCGAAAATATCGCAGTTGCACCCCCAGGCGATAGAAATGGATGCTTTTTCACACTTAGTACTTTGCTAGGATGATACCAGTATATTATAATGGTATACTATTGATTCCCTTCCAGCTGATCACGCCGCCTGTGAATTCCCGTGCACTGGCCATCTTGTCTGCTGTAGCTGACGAGTCCCTCACGAGGCATCTGAACAAGATCCTCCCAGCTCTGCTGAACGCCATGCAGGAGTCCCAAGGCACAGAGTCCCACGAAGAGGTAAGTAAATATGAGGCTTTTTGGCGAAAGAGTTAGAGCAAACCTGAGGGTCAGACACTTCAGGGTGAGAGAACAGAGATTGCGTGACAGAAAAGAGAGTGTGACAGAACAGAGATTGCGTGACAAAAAAGAGAGTGTGTGACAGAACAGAAATTGCGTGACAGAAAAGAAAGTGTGATAGAACAGAGAGTGCGTGACAGAAAAGAGTGTGTGTGACAGAACAGAGATTGCATAACAGGAAAGAGTGTGTGTGACAGAACAGAGATTGCGTGACAGAAAAGAAAGTGTGATAGAACAGAGAGTGCGTGACAGAAAAGAAAGTGTGATAGAACAGAGATTGCATAACAGGAAAGAGTGTGTGTGACAGAACAGAGATTGCGTGACAGAAAAGAAAGTGTGATAGAACAGAGAGTGCGTGACAGAACAGTGAGTGCGTGACAGAGAACAGAGAGTGCGTGACAAAACAGAGGGTGCGTTGAAGGACAGAGAGTGCGTGACAGGACAGAGAGTGCGTCTGGTCATCTGTTAATACCGCGCTGTGTTGCATTGTTATCTTGAGTTGTTATGAGAATGCACGGTCGAGTTGACTTGGTTATGCTGCGGTATTTATCTTCACCTCTTCTCTATATTTTTTTCTTAAAGTCAGTCAATCCGATTTGCATGACGCGTGGTTTTGTAGGCTATGAAAACCCCATGCATGTGAATTAAATCCGTTTGAATCATGCTGAAAAACAATCCATCTTACAATAAAATGGACTCGATTATATTTCTACGATATCAAACGATGCTGGGTAAGTTATATTTTTCAAAATGACGGGAGTTCTAAACATTTAAAACAAAAATAAAACAACAGTGTCACGCAAGTCGGATTCACGGACTTGAAATCCCGGTGGTAAGTTTGCGAACAAGCAGTAGATACCGTCAAGCCTATTCTCGATAGCAAATCTCACTCCAAGCACATTTCGAGGTTATCTTACTGGATTGGAGAACAAAATTAGGTCTTTTCAGTTCCTATAATTTTTATTCTTAAATTTCTGTCCAAATTGAGGAACATCTCCCCTCTTGGACTCCCTCCCCCTAAACACACTTCTAAGATGTCCAAAATTCTCTAAAAAGTGAATTATGTAATAATACTTATTGTTGTGTTGCATTTTCCAGGAGCTTGAATCCGCCAAGAAGCTTGTCCTGTCTGTCGAGGACGATGCTGGTGTCCGGACCGTTATCGAGGAACTGATTGAGTCTTCCAAGAACTCCAACCCAGGAATACGCAAAGTGAGCATTCCCCATTTTCTATGGCGACAAAGTAATAATAAATCACTCATAGCGATGCATTATGTAGAGCAGATGTGGGAATACCCCTTTATATATGATGACAAAAAAACACTTATCGCTCTAGCGCGGAGCTGTAGCAGGCCTGAAAATATACAGAAACATTAAAGGGGAGAGGGAATGTGGCCTTCGTGCTTCTCCGCCTGCTACCGCCATGTAGCGAAGTATTAAGAGTATGGATCCCCAGACAGGAGCTTTAAACCTATGTTGTTATCTTTCCTTCTCAGTCTGCTGTCACTTTACTGCACACATTCTGTAGCGAGACGAGCAGTGACTTCACGGAATTCGTGCCTAACCTGTTCCGCTACTCCCTTCACCTCATGAACGACACCGACATAGACGTGGTCACAGGAAGTTGGGATCTTCTGCAAGCCGTCACCAAGGTGAGCTTGCCTATTTCGTTTGTTACCGCTTTAAATCGAGCTCCATCTGCTCGTTTTTAGACAATAATGATGAAAAGGTGTACATATTTGAAAGGTAAAAGGTCATTTAACAAACCTGGATGGTTGCCATTGTTATTTCGTGTGCTTTAATTTGTGTTTGAGCGTCCAAAAGAACGCTTATATGACGTTTAACCGTGACATGGATCATCTTCCAGAGTCTCGATGCTAGTGATCAGCTGTCATACATCGCGCCTCTCAGGCAGGCCATCAAGTACGTGGCGGATGAGGTCAAGGGGGATGATCTTCCTGGCTTCTGCCTGCCAAAGAAGGTATGGCTCAGCCGCTTAAGCAGCGCACAGACTACTCGCACAAATGTTAGAAAATCTCTTAGATGCGCACGTCTAAAAGCAGTAGCTCTCACCAAGTTCTTGCACAGATGTAAGAAGATATCTAAGACGCGCACATCTATAAGCAGTAGCTCTCACCAAGTTCTTGCACAGATGTAAGAAGATATCTTAGATGCGCACAATTTAAAGTAGTACTTGCAAGTTCTAAGAAGATATGTTAGCTGCACGCACATTAGAGCTGTACTCGCACAGATGTAAGATGATATGTTTGATTCACACATCTTAAAGCAGTCCTCGTACAGTTGTAAGAAGATATAAGAAAATGGGTTCACCGGTCGTTATTTCACCACGTAGTTCGTACACTGTGAACGAACTTGAAACTATCTTGAGTTCGTCGTTCGATCTTTCAAGTTCGTAAGATCGAACGCTGGCGAAAAAACGTCTAATGAACTAAATAAACGGAAAAAATCTAATTTTCGGTAATTTAGATTATATAGTAAGATAAGTCAAGACGGCTTACTCCATACTCGTGTTTTTAAAGCTTTGAGCAGACTCACAGCCTCTGCCGGCCCTATAGTGTTATTATTAGGTGCATGGTGCTATTAATGCTTTCTCCTCATCAGGGTATAACCCCTGTCCTGCCGATATTCCGTGAGGGGATCCTGAATGGCACCCCTGAGCTGAAGGAGCAGGCCGCGTATGGCCTGGGCGAGGTCATAAGCCTGACAAGCGCTGCAGCCCTCCGACCATCTGTGGTTAACATCACAGGTCCTCTCATCCGTATCCTTGGCGACCGCTTCAGCTGGAACGTCAAGGTGGCAGTGCTTCAGACGCTCGGATTGCTGCTAGGAAAGGTTAGTCATGCACACATGACAGTTGCTAGGGAAGGTTAGTCACGCACACATGACAGTTGCTAGGGAAGGTTGGTCACGCACACATGACAGTTGTTAGGGAAGGTTAGTCCCGCACACATGACAGTTGCTAGGGAAGGTTAGTCACGCACACATGACAGTTACTAAGGAAGGTTAGTCACACACACATGACAGTTGCTAGGGAAGGTTAGTCACGCACACATGACAGTTGCTAAGGAAGGTTAGTCACGCACACATGACAGTTGCTAGGAAAGATAAGTCACGCACACATGACAGTTGCTAGGAAAGGTTAGTCAAGCACACATGACAGTTGCTAGGGAAGGTTAGTAATGCACACATGAAGGTTGCTAGGGAAGGTTAGTCACGCACACATGACAGTTGCTAGGAAAGGTTAGTCACGCACACATGACAGTCGCTAGGAAAGGTTGGCCACGCACGCATGACAGTTGCTAGGAAAGGTTGGTCACGCACGCATGACAGATGCTAGGAAAGGTGGTCACGCACACATGACAGTTGCTAGGAAAGGTTGGTCACGCACACATGACAGTCGCTAGGAAAGGTTGGTCACGCACGCATGACAGTTGCTAGGAAAGGTGGTCACGCACACATGACAGTCACTAGGAAAAGTTGGTCACACACGCATGACAGTTGCTAGGAAAGGTTGGTCATGCACGCATGACAGTCGCTAGGAAAAGTTTGTCACGCACGCATGACAGTCGCTAGGAAAGGTTTGTCACGCACTTTTCACACTTGCTAGGGAAGCTCAGTAACTACAGGGGAAGGCTGTTACTAGGTTAGTCGTCACTACAACCGGTTAGCGATTGAAGTTTAGATTAGGACCAAGTCACTTCAAATCTCCATTTCATGTCACGTCAGATAGAACTTAAATGAATGAATGGATGCTTGATTCAGGTCGGTGCGATGCTGAAGCCGTTCCTACCCCAGCTCCAGACCACCTTCATCAAGGCTCTCAACGACCCCAACAAGACAGTACGACTCCAGGCGGCCGCCGCACTGCAACAACTGGTGGTGCTGCACACACGCGTGGACCCCCTGTTCACTGAGCTACAAAACGGCGTGAAGAACACCGAGGATGATACTATCAGGTGAGACAGTACAGCCAGTGAGCCAGTTTTGTACATCACGAGCCGGTAAGAAAATGCCTAAGAAATTACTTGGTTGTACTGGCAAGCTAAGGTAGCAGGAGCGGATCTGATTCCAAAGCACTAACGCCTCTTGTTCTTTGAAGGGAAACGCTACTTCAAGCACTGCGAGGGGTGATCGCCGCCGCGGGGCAAAAGATGGGCGAGGCCGTGCGCAAAACGTTGACGGCGACACTGTTGAGCTTACTTGGTCATGGAGAGGTGAGAAGAGATAGACGACTCTGTCGATACACCAGGTCAATATTCTGACATTGTGGAGTATTTTTTTGACGTGCAGAATAGCATCCGCGTGGCGGCGGGGGGGTGCGTTGGCTCGATGGCGCTTATCGTCCCTGACGAAGAGCTGGATGGTATTGTCAATGACAACCTTACAGGTGAGTGGTGAACCCCCCGGAGAAATAAGATGAGCATCAAATAAAAATTTCAATTTCTTCAAATAAGTCATATTATTAGAGTACGACGTTTCATTTCATTTTTCATTTTATTTGTTGCTACATATAATTACAAATATTTACATTTATTAAGCTGAAAAAAATCTTGGGCGGCGAGGAGTCCCTTTGAAACCATCAGGATTTTGTGGGTAGGGGAGCTATAGAAAAAGAATGAGCTATTGTCACGGGTGTACGATCAAACACTAAATACTTTTTCATGGAGAATCGAAAATTTGATTGAAACGACTTAAGACTAGGCAAGGAGTATTTCGTCGTGATCTGATACGCCATGGTAAACATAGAAATTACAATTATTAGAAATACCAACTTTAATGGCTAAATGCAGCAAGATTTTTGGTCAAGAATATGACTAGGACGGCAGCACTTCGGGCAAATAGATTTCCAAATTACATACATTATCAGTATTGAAGTAGTTTGGAGGGCCAGGCTTTATCTGGCTACTTGGCTATCTTGACTAATCTGTCTGCTAGTCTGTTTTTAAAAGAGAGTAAGGATGACTTAGCGCGCACAGGGGGTATTTTAACAACTCGGAAATGCGATTGAAAACAGAATTTTGGAAGCGTCAAGTTAGGGGGATAGCTCCATCAAGGTAATCAGAAAAAGGAATTTTAAAATTTCCTTCGGGAAACAAGCTCCTTTATCTCGTGCTAGTAGGAAATAGGAAGCAAGTTGCAGGGGGCGTGTCTAGAGAAAAATGCAGGGTGGGTCCAGGGCAGTGAAACATTATAAGCGGAACTGTTATGCTCAAAATGACGTCTTAGCTGCCATAATAGGTCGCCAGATCCGTCTAAAAACTTTTTCTTCCCGAATATACACCGACAATTAAAGCCGCATTGTCACTAGTTTATTTCCGGTCGATTACGTAACAATATCCGATGATGATTAACGGAAAACGCGAAAAATATTTCAAAATATTTAAAGCAGTGTGTCTATTGGAAGTTTCTTTGAGGATGTGACTCATAATTTAGAGCGGATGGCCTGTTTAATATCTCCGATTCTAATAGATTCTTTTGTCTTTTAACGGTTGAGGTTTGCGTCGGACCTCCGGAAGTAAACTGGTGACAATGCGGCTTTAAACGTCAAATAATTTCAGTGCTCACCATCGTAGTATACATGAGCAGGTGTGATAGCCAAGGCGTGATAGCCAAGGCGTGATAGCCAAGGTGTGATAGCCAAGGTGAGATAGCCAAGGCGTGATAGCCAAGGTGAGATAGCCAAGGTGTGATAGCCAAGGCGTGATAGCCAAGGCGTGATAGCCAAGGTGAGATAGCCAAGGTGAGATAGCCAAGGTGAGATAGCCAAGGTGTGATAGCCAAGGTGAGATAGCCAAGGTGTGATAGCCAAGGTGTGATAGCCAAGGTGAGATAGCCAAGGTGTGATAGCCAAGGTGAGATAGCCAAGGTGTGATAGCCAAGGTGTGATAGCCAAGGTGAGATAGCCAAGGCGTGATAGCCAAGGCGTGATAGCCAAGGTGAGATAGCCAAGGTGAGATAGCCAAGGTGAGATAGCCAAGGTGAGATAGCCAAGGTGAGATAGCCAAGGTGTGATAGCCAAGGTGTGATAGCCAAGGCGTGATAGCCAAGGTGTGATAGCCAAGGTGAGATAGCCAAGGTGAGATAGCCAAGGTGAGATAGCCAAGGTGTGATAGCCAAGGTGTGATAGCCAAGGTGAGATAGCCAAGGTGTGATAGCCAAGGCGTGATAGCCAAGGTGTGATAGCCAAGGTGAGATAGCCAAGGCGTGATAGCCAAGGTGAGATAGCCAAGGCGTAATAGCCAAGGCGTGATAGCCAAGGTTTGATAGCCAAGGTTTGATAGCCAAGGTGTGATAGCCAAGGTGAGATAGCCAAGGTGAGATAGCCAAGGTGTGATAGCCAAGGCGTGATAGCCAAGGTGAGATAGCCAAGGTGAGATAGCCAAGGTGAGATAGCCAAGGTGTGATAGCCAAGGTGAGATAGCCAAGGTGAGATAGCCAAGGCGTGATAGCCAAGGTGAGATAGCCAAGGTGTGATAGCCAAGGTGTGATAGCCAAGGTGTGATAGCCAAGGTGAGATAGCCAAGGTGTGATAGCCAAGGTGAGATAGCCAAGGTGTGATAGCCAAGGCGTGATAGCCAAGGTGAGATAGCCAAGGTGTGATAGCCAAGGCGTGATAGCCAAGGTGAGATAGCCAAGGCGTGATAGCCAAGGTGAGATAGCCAAGGTGTGATAGCCGAGGTGTGATAGCCGAGGTGTGATAGCCAAGGTGTGATAGCCAAGGTGTGATAGCCAAGGCGTGATAGCCAAGGTGTGATAGCCAAGGTGAGATAGCCAAGGTGTGATAGCCAAGGTGAGATAGCCAAGGTGAGATAGCCAAGGTGAGATAGCCAAGGTGAGATAGCCAAGGTGAGATAGCCAAGGTGTGATAGCCAAGGTGTGATAGCCAAGGTGTGATAGCCAAGGTGTGATAGCCAAGGTGTGGTAGCCAAGGCGTGATAGCCAAGGTGTGATAGCCAAGGTGAGATAGCCAAGGTGTGATAGCCAAGGCGTGATAGCCAAGGTGTGATAGCCAAGGCGTGATAGCCAAGGTGAGATAGCCAAGGTGTGATAGCCAAGGTGAGATAGCCAAGGTGTGATAGCCAAGGTGTGATAGCCAAGGCGTGATAGCCGAGGTGTGATAGCCAAGGCGTGATAGCCAAGGTGAGATAGCCAAGGTGTGATAGCCAAGGTGTGATAGCCAAGGTGAGATAGCCAAGGTGTGATAGCCAAGGCGTGATAGCCAAGGTGAGATAGCCAAGGCGTGATAGCCAAGGTGAGATAGCCAAGGTGTGATAGCCAAGGTGTGATAGCCGAGGTGTGATAGCCAAGGTGTGATAGCCAAGGTGTGATAGCCAAGGCGTGATAGCCAAGGCGTGATAGCCAAGGTGTGATAGCCAAGGTGAGATAGCCAAGGTGAGATAGCCAAGGTGAGATAGCCAAGGTGAGATAGCCAAGGTGAGATAGCCAAGGTGAGATAGCCAAGGTGTGATAGCCAAGGTGTGATAGCCAAGGTGTGATAGCCAAGGTGTGATAGCCAAGGTGTGGTAGCCAAGGCGTGATAGCCAAGGTGTGATAGCCAAGGTGAGATAGCCAAGGTGTGATAGCCAAGGCGTGATAGCCAAGGTGTGATAGCCAAGGCGTGATAGCCAAGGCGTGATAGCCAAGGTGAGATAGCCAAGGTGTGATAGCCAAGGTGAGATAGCCAAGGTGTGATAGCCAAGGTGTGATAGCCAAGGCGTGATAGCCGAGGCGTGATAGCCGAGGCGTGATAGCCAAGGCGTGATAGCCAAGGCGTGATAGCCAAGGTGAGATAGCCAAGGTGAGATAGCCAAGGTGTGATAGCCATGGTGTGATAGCCAAGGTGAGATAGCCAAGGCGTGATAGCCAAGGCGTGATAGCCAAGGTGAGATAGCCAAGGCGTGATAGCCAAGGCGTGATAGCCAAGGTGAGATAGCCAAGGTGTGATAGCCAAGGCGTGATAGCCAAGGTGAGATAGCCAAGGTGTGATAGCCAAGGTGTGATAGCCAAGGTGAGATAGCCAAGGTGTGATAGCCAAGGTGTGATAGCCAAGGTGTGATAGCCAAGGTGTGATAGCCAAGGCGTGATAGCCAAGGTGTGATAGCCAAGGTGAGATAGCCAAGGTGAGATAGCCAAGGTGTGGTAGCCAAGGCGTGATAGCCAAGGTGTGATAGCCAAGGTGAGATAGCCAAGGCGTGATAGCCAAGGTGTGATAGCCAAGGCGTGATAGCCAAGGCGTGATAGCCAAGGTGTGATAGCCAAGGTGAGATAGCCAAGGTGTGATAGCCAAGGTGAGATAGCCAAGGTGAGATAGCCAAGGTGTGATAGCCATGGTGTGATAGCCAAGCTCAGCAGTGCTTGTCAAGATAACTCTAGTAGCAAATAATGCAAAAGTTAACAACGAAACGGACTGTCCCTTTAATCTCTTCTCGTCTCATTTCAGTTAACGACCCAACGGTTGAATGGACCTTGCGCCACGGTAACGCAATTGCATTGTCAGCGGTCTTACATGACGCACCTGATAAAGCCGTTGCTTGTGGTCTATATGACGTCATAACCAGCACAGCTGTGACCCATGCCACCACGGACAGGGTAAGATATATAAGTAACACCTGCTTTAAAAAAAATATTCAGATTTCGTGACGTTACTCTTGCTTGTACATAAACGAATATATTTTTGAAAAAGTAATCACTGGAAATGGTAAAGAAAAAAGTAAAAACTGGAATGCGGAATTACGAGAGCGCAGATGCGTCGAGTCGAAGGCAGACGCTATACGACTTATGTATAACCATGGAACACTATTTTTAATCCATTTCCAATCTGTTGATGCGAGACGTTCAAATCAAAATATTGTATTTATCTAGGTGACAGATCATTTTTTAGCCCGCGTGATTCTGGCTCGAGCTTTTCAAAATAACTTTTTACCGCAAGACTTTATTTCGCTAAGTGTCTAAAATCGTTAAATGTGCATGATCAGCTGCTTTGATAATAACTAGGGTTTTTTTTTTCTGTCTTCAGATCCCTACCTGTAGTTATGGTGTTCGTTCCCTCGGTTTCATTCTTAGTCACTCGAGCAAGCAGTCCCAGCCGATAGCACCCAAAGTCCTATCCACGCTCGCCAAGGTGAGTTTCTCCCGAGACTTGTTGAGTTGGGGGAAAACCTCTCAACTCAAAAGTAGCCTAAGAATGTCTTTGGGACGCGCTAGTAAAGAGTAATGGGAGGGTTGGGCGATTTTTTTTATCGGAAGCCACATGTTTGCATTTTTTAACTGCTGCACAAATATTTCTTGGGGAAAGTCATGTTCGATTGGCATGCACGAATTTTTTCCATATGCGATTTTTTATTGTTCCCTCCGCCATCAGTTCTGTACTGGTTACGCTTCAAATAATGATCCATTTCAAATCTATTATAAAGACTTGAAGTTTTAACGTCATTCTGCTAATCAGCCTTTGTTTGTTCGTTTTTTCAAAAGTAAACAACAGAGAAGTGACTGACTGATATTCTTTAATTGACAGAATATCCAAGATGGCGCCAACGAAGTGCGCATGCTCGGTGCCAGTGCTGTGACGTATGCGGCGAAATCCGTAGACAGACCGCTGGACTCGAGTGCGCTGAAGGCTCTTCTCCCAGCACTTGTAGCGTCTGCGCGAGATAAGAACACCGGAGTGAAGGCGTCCGCTGAACGGGCGCTGGCTCATCTACTCCGGCTGGGGGCTGGTGACGAGACTTTACAGGTAAGGGTGGGCCCACTGATCACGTGACTTGTGACGTCATGGTGGTGCTTCTACTCTGGCTGATGACAATTTCCAGTTAAAGAAGGCCAATCACGCCGCCGTTTTATGCTCCCGCTCAGTAGCGAGTCACAAAGCATCCATTCCCATCGGCTAATAAGCCAGTTCGGAGTTTAAGAAATGCTGTAAAGGGACTAGGCTCTTTCGGACCAAAAGAGCGATTTCACAAGAGAGTTTGTATTGAGGTTTTGGTCAAAAATCCTTTCTACAAAACAGCTTTAAAAGATACGGTGAAATCATTCATTGCCACACGTGAGGACTTTATTGCACTTCGTATAGGGGGCAATTTGGGATGAACTAGGCGCAAAAGGTATTTCTGCGGAGCGATTTTCTGAGTACCCCGAGTCATTCCTTCACTTAAATACTGTAAAAGTTTATCGATGACCTCCGAATCGGAGTGGACGAAATCATTTTGTTTTTACCTGAGGTACCAAAGTTAATTGTTGTTGCGTGTTGTCATGGGTGTTTTGCGAGCGGAAGTCGGCCAAATTTGACTGAGCGAAGTAAATCTATCCGTAAATTTTTTTTCGGGCCGCATTCATAACAAAACGCGGTCGAAAGGTAAAACAATAAGTGTGCAATGCATAAACGGCTTTGTAGGAAGGATTTTTCTCCAAGACCGCCATACATAATCTTTTTTTTTAAATTGTTCATTTGGTCCGATTCGACCCAGTCTCCCCGCGTCTTTTCTTAAACTCTGAACTATTCAAGAGTAAACAAGATCAAATAACGTCAATAAAGTATTAGACCACACTCGTAGATATTTTGTAGTTTTCTTGCAAATACACCGTTGCATTAATAAAGATAAACAATAACAAAGGAGTTATCGACATTCTTCAAGGGTGGACCCATCTTTATATTGCTTAGGATCACGTGAGGTGTTACGTCACAGGAGACGCACAATTCTCATCCACCACAGGTTACCCGGTCAGAAAGTCAGGGCCAAGGTTACATGAAATTAGAATTGCCGTAATTATTACTTCTTTTTTCCGTTCTTAATCATTCGTGTTTGGTTTTGACAGGCGAGTTCCAAGCTTCTGGACAAACCCACATCCGAGACCCTTGCAGAAATCACAAGAAAGACACTGCGTAAAATCGCCGCTCAGCAGGATTCTGGGATCGACGAAATGACATCACCATTCACCATGGAAATGGGCTGACATTAGCTGCAAGATATAGGAATTGTGATATCGAAAGAGTAATAGCTGGTCCATCATGTCAGGAGTAATACGCCATTAAAACAGAAGTAATTGATTCCAAGTAACCCTCTTGTGTGATCGAATGTAGTTGGGCTGGGCTGGTTTTGTTTTTAAAGGCCGATACATGCCGACTTGGTGTACTTTGTCCCTTCGCTTGTCTATTCAAACATAATCAATAACCTCAAATTAGTTCTGGCTTGAATGTAGCTTGTGTACTCGCCCGCAAAGAGTACGACTCGGAGACCGATAATAGGCGACTCTAACGCAGACTCGATCGAATGCATTTTGCTCTGTTCTGAGCGTCTATATCGTTTAACTGCTGTCAAAGCAATATACGACAAGGCAATGTAAATCACTGGGTGTAGGATGCGCCCTAACCCCAGTGGTTAACTCTTCAGGGGGGGGGGGGGGGGGGTAGCAAAATCCTGCATCGTTTGGTCAGAAAAAGTAAAAGAAAATCCCGCACTCCAGGTACTGTGAAACAAACCTCTCCCCCCCTCCTCTAAAAAGTGGCGTTCCCTAATTTCCAAAATAAACATCACTTAAAAGCGTAACTTGACTTTATTTGTTTAATCAAATAGATTAATTCTACATTATTGCCGTTCTAAAATCACAATACATAAGTATGCTAAGCGGTTAGGAAAAGATGGGGTATTTTATACTGGACATCCGCCGATGTACACGTCGCCCGATTTGTCCACTGGTTGATATACGGGGTATTTCGTTTCGCTGGATACGAATCCCCGGATGCAGCCATGGTAAGTTGCTGTTATTTTTAGACCTTTGTGAGAGCCACCATCTGTGAAGGAGATTGAGATAAGTATCGTGAGTGACCTCTATATCACGGACACTCGCTATAACTATAGCGAACATTTCTATAGACGCGCCGTCACGGACACTCGCTATAGCGAACATTTCTATAGACGCGCCGTCATGGACACTCGCTATAACGAACATTTCTATAGACGCGCCGTCATGGACACTCGCTATAGCGAACTTTTCTAAAGACGCGCTGGCATGGTCTCGCTATAACGAACATTTCTATAGACGCGCCGTCATGGACACTCGCTATAACGAACATTTCTATAGACGCGCCGTCATGGACACTCGCTATAGCGAACATTTCTAAAGACGCGCTGGCATGGTCTCGCTATAACGAACATTTCTATAGACGCGCTGGCATGGACACTCGCTATAGCGAACATTTCTAAAGACGCGCTGGCATGGTCTCGCTATAACGAACATTTCTATAGACGCGATGGCTGGTCTCGCTATAACAAATATTTCTATAAACGCGCCGTCATGGACACTCGCTATAGCGAACATTTCTTAAGACGCGCTGGCATGGTCTCGCTATAACGAACATTTCTATTGACGCGATGGCTGGTCTCGCTATAACAAATATTTCTATAGACGCGCTGGCATGGACACTCGCTATAGCGAACATTTCTAAAGACGCGCTGGCATGGTCTCGCTATAACGAACATTTCTATAGACGCGATGGCTGGTCTCGCTATAACAAATATTTCTATAGACGCGCCGTCATGGACACTAGCTATAACGAACATTTCTTTAGACGCCCTGGCATGGTCTCGCTATAACGAACATTTCTATAGACGCGATGGCTGGTCTCGCTATAACAAATATTTCTATAGACGCGCTGGCATGGACACTCGCTATAGCGAACATTTTTAAAGACGCGCTGGCATGGACACTAGCTATAACGAACACTCAACACATGTAACCCCGCTTTTTCTTGATGCTATTATTTACTGTTTTACCAATTAATATTTCTTATTATGAAAATATATGCTACCAAATGCACGATGTCAGAAACAATAGAGCTACCAGTAACATAATCGATCTATTCAAAAGTGTGCACACCCACAGCACACGCTCATCGGCTTCTGAGAACTTTACATAAAGCACTCAAAGCTACAAAAACAGTATAATGCTTTCTCTATAGTAGGCTCTCGAATTTGGAACGAGATGCCAGCCACGCTAAAAAAGTAAGCCAAACACGTTATTCAAGACAAAACTTCATCAAGCTCTCACTTAAATATTATTGAAACATGATGACAAATATGTAAGGCAATCTAACTCTTGCACTAAATAGATTTAAACACTTCGTGTTCTAACAAAGATAAGTTATCCTTCTATATGACTCCCATTCTCCCATTCTTGTTTTGTTACTATGCTTTTCTGCATTTGGATTTGTGCTTTTATGTCCGTATCTCGTCATTGTAATTTTACTTAATTTGTGTTTTCCTAAACCGATCCGCCATGATAAGTCCCAGTTTACAGTACCTGCGGATCTTTTTCTCGTTTTTCAAAATACTTATGAGACGTTCAAGTTTCGTGATATTTGAAAATAGTCGAGCACGAAATGATTCCTTTTTAACATTCCTTTTTTGAAATTTTTGCCAAATGTAATTCCTTTAGAAGATAATTTTGCCCCAAATCGCAAAATTTACCCACCCTTTTCCCAGTTCCAGCGAAATATAGACCGATGACCCATTAATGTATATGGCAAAGTCATGGTATTCCTGATTTATAATGTCCGCGGGGGCCTGGTACTTACCTGGGATACCTCCTACGTACAGAGGGTCGTAAAGATTGGTGTTCCCGAGACTGCCTGGGCTCTTCACCTCCACCGGGTCGTTGCCATCAACTTGGATAGACGCGGTGTTACGAATCTTGTTGAGGTTGACGCGGTGCCATTTCCCGTCACACAACTCCATGCTGTTACTGGGTGTGTAACGCACTTCAAACGGGCCGTTACCATTCTCGACTCGGAACACGAGCTGCAAAAAGGGAAAGAAATGAGCGTGAACCTTATCCAGAATTAGCCATTGGTTTGCGAGGATTTTACGCAGCTAGAAAAAACCCTAAGTTGAACCGTTCGAAAAGGTGTGGCAGGCCAATGCCACTTCCGCCTTCGGACCGAATTTTAGAAGAAATGTTTTGGTGCTAACATTCACAGATGCTGCTCCCGCCATATGTCTAATATATTGGCGCCTCTCCTTTGGGTCGGTGCCCCCCTCCCCCCTCCCCCATTCACCCTTCGGGAATCCTGAATCCACACATGAGCGGTATCAAGGTTCGAATCCTGGTCGAGTTGCTCGAAAATAGAGACCCTCTGCTGTACTTCTTTGCCACTCCTCGTACCGTAGTTCCAAAGTCTCGTACATAGCAAGTTTGGGTTGGAACTTAAGGAGGGGGGAGGAGGGTGCGCACACCCTGCACCGCACCCCCCCCCCCTGTGTACGCGCCTGTTCCAACTCACCGCGCCGTTGTCAAGTTCAAGAACGACAAAGTCACCCTTCTCATTATACGCTGAGAAGACAAGGGCGGTGGCCACACGTGGTTTGATCTCTAGCATGATGTTCGCTTCCACGCCCACCACGTAGCGCTCCACTGGAAGAGAGATTTACAACTTAGATCACAAGAGAACAAAGGAACAGTATATAATTCTCACCTTTGTCATAATCGCCATTACCTTTATCGTCATAACTATTGTCATCATCATCGTATTTATCATCATTATCGTCATCATCACCGCCGTCGTCATCATCCTCACCAACATTACCATTATCATCATCATCATCATCATCATCATCATCAGCGTCATCATCATCATCATCATTACCACCATCGTCGTCGTCATCATCACCGTCGTCGTCATCATCCTCACCAACATTACCATCATCATCATCATCATCATCATCATCATCATCATCATCCTCACCAACATTACCATCATCATCATCATCATCATCATCATTATCATCATCATCATCATCCTCACCAACATTACCATCATCATCATCATCATCATCATCATCATCATCATCATCATCATCATCATCATCATCATCATCATCATCATCCTCACCAACATTACCATCATCATCATCATCATCATCATCCTCACCAACATTACCATCATCATCATCATCATCATCATCATCATCATCATCCTCACCAACATTACCATCATCATCATCATCATCATCATCATCATCATCATCATCCTCACCAACATTACCATCATCATCATCATCATCATCATCATCATCATCATCATCATCATCATCATCATCATCATCATCATCATCATCATCATCCTCACCAACATTACCATCATCATCATCATCATCATCGTTACTATTGAACCACCACCATCATGACCACCATACCTAGCGTCATGTGACCTCCTGCTTCACCGAAAAACACTCCTCTCTCCTCTCCCCCTGTGTAGCAGCCGACGACGTCTACTTTATCGGTGGGGGGACCTGAGGGTTTACCGAACACGACCAGGTCCTTGATGCATCCTGGGAAAGAAGTGATGGATTCCTTTTCCTGCGGAAACAAGACAGGAACTTGTTTATCCAGAAACAAGAAAAGTTTAACGAAACTTATTTCTGTTTTTCTCTGGACGGAGGGTGGGGGTTAATAGGATGGGGTTTCATTTATCGTTTCTCATGTTCTGAAGTCTAAAATTCAAGAAACCAGTGTATATAATGCTTGTCTCTACATCCTAAATCATTTGTACTCTTGGACAGGTTTTGGGTTATATTAGGAGGATATAGGAAGCCTCCAGAGAGAGGAGGCTTATTTGGCTTTAAAAATTTGGCTTTAGAAGAGGAGCTTGAACATTTACGGTACACCAGGTTGTCAAAATAAAAGAAATCAGATTTTTCATAATAAGTATATCAGTTATGACGAAATAGAAGGACAAATGTTTACAAGCTATAGATAATAATAGGAAGGTTCTTCTTACGGTAATACGTTTGACGGTGTATGACGCAGGGACCCCCCCTAAGTAGAACTCTTGCAGGCCGTCAATCATCGTGGCACTCCCGCTGGCATTCCCAGCTGCTTGAAGCGTGCCGTCTATAGACATCTTGCTCTCTTTGGCGACGCGTTTCAACGAAAGCTGAACCAAGAAGGACGTCTTTAGTCAATGAGTATCCGAGTTATAGGGGGTTAATATATAGTGAATGTGTGAAGTAGAACCAAGAAAAATTGATTTTTGTCTGGAATATGAGGGTTAGATTTACAGGGTTTTATACTACCACGTATACAAACGTTTCCCTACATTATATCATAGACACCAATATTTATCTATCTGTGGCGGTGGTTTGTTTTGGTCTTGCATTATCCGTCAGACACTGTGATACCCCAGATGGCTTAAGGGATAAGTGAAACATAAGTGTCACTTTAACAAGAACCTAGGGTTCTATGATAGGTCGCAACATGAGAGTTACCGTATACACCATCCCACTCCACTGAATATCAAGACGCCAGTCTTACCGTATACACCACCCTAGCCCACTAAGTATTAAGACGCCATTCTTACCGCATATACCACCCCATCCCACTGAGTATTAAGACGCTAGTCTTACCATAAGCACCACCCCACCCCACCCCACTAAGTACTAAGACGCTAGTCTTACTGTATACACCACCCCACCCCACCCCACTAAGTACTAAGACGCTAGTCTTACCATAAGCACCATCCCACTCCACTGAATATTAAGACGCCAGTCTTACCGTATACACCACCCTAGCCCACTGAGTATTAAGACGCCAGTCTTACCGCATAGACCACCCCATCCCACTGAGTATTAAGACGCTAGTCTTACCATAAGCACCACCCCACCCCACTAAGTATTAAGACGCTAGTCTTACCATAAGCACCATCCCACTCCACTGAATATTAAGACGTCAGTCTTACCGTATACACCACCCTAGCCCACTGAGTATTAAGACGCCAGTCTTACCGCATATACCACCCCATCCCACTGAGTATTAAGACGCCAGTCTTACCATAAGCACCACCCCACCCCACCCCACTAAGTACTAAGACGCTAGTCTTACTGTATACACCACCCCACCCCACTAAGTATTAAGACGCCAGTCTTACCGTATAGACCACCCCACCACACCCCACTAAGTACTAAGACGCCATTCTTACCGTATAGACCACCCTACCCCACCCCACTGAGTATTAAGACGCCATCTTACCGTATAGACCACCCCACCCCACTGAGTATTAAGACGCCAGTCTTACCGTATAGACCACCCCACCCCACCCCACTAAGTACTAAGACGCCATTCTTACCGTATAGACCACCCTACCCCACCCACTGAGTATTAAGACGCCAGTCTTACCGTATAGACCACCCCACCCCACCCCACTAAGTATTAAGACGCCAGTCTTACCGTATAGACCACCCTACCCCACCCCACTAAGTACTAAGACGCCATTCTTACCGTATAGACCACCCCACCCCACTGAGTATTAAGACGCCAGTCTTACCGTATAGACCACCCCACCCCACCCCACTAAGTACTAAGACGCCATTCTTACCGTATAGACCACCCTACCCCACTGAGTACTAAGACGCTAGTCTTACTGTATACACCACCCCACCCCACTAAGTATTAAGACGATACCGTATACATCACTTCCCATCCCCCACCCCCCAAGTATTAAAAGGCCTGTCTAACCGTGTGCCACTGGGCGTCGTTGTAGGGTCCGGAGGTGATGAGATCAACAGTCCCCTCGCCGTTGCTAAGGCTACACTTGACTTTGCCGTTAGTGAGGTAACAGGCCATGAAGTCGGCCTGTCGGTCGCCCTTGGCGGAGTAGAACATTATACCGTCTGGGTTTGCAGCGCGGAACATCAAAGTGAGATCCGTCCTACAAGGAAGAACACCATCGTGTTATACCTACACGCGGCTAACTAGAACACTTTAAAGAGTCTAAAACGCTAGCGGACGCAAATAAAAGGGGCAGTAAATATGCATGCGCCCTGTCATGCGTGTCAATCAGCGGCCAATCAGATTCTCCCGAGACCATTTCGATGTTATGGCCGAGTTTTGCAGAGAGATGTGAACGTTGTATACAATAAGCCCCAAGAGTATTTTAAAAGGCTCAAAGGTTTAAAACTGCCTTGACGATCACTTAAAATTAATCTCCCATATGATGTCTATGCATTGAGGGTCATTCAGTACTTCCAACCAACAGCCTTAATATTAAAAGTCCTTAATATATAAAGGCTTTACTCCTTTTCTGAATTTGCATTTCAGCTGTTTTTCTTTGAAAACAACCTTTAAAGAACAACCATTACCAGCCCCCCCCCCTCCCACATCCATGCTATCTGCTATCCACCGTAACCACCATTTTACGTTCCCATACAATACCGAGCCAAGGAATAACGTGAAAGTGATACAACAAAGAGTATCAGACTTGTGGATCGTGGATTGTTATTTTGAAGTCTCCTTCAAGACAAATGTAAATGAGAATAAATAGTTTGAACTAACTTATTCCATTCACTTACTCTCTGCCGGATAGGCGCTTCATCACAGGGTTCTGTCGAATATTCTTAAACGTGGCGTGGCTGTTCTGCGACGATCCAAAACTGAAAACCTCGTCGTCTCGAGGATTTGGGCTCCCTGTTGCACACATGGACTTGGTGGTTGGCGCCAAGGTCGTCATGGGAACAGCAGTTGTCATTGGAGGGGCAGTTGTCATGGGAACATCGGTTGTCATGGGAACATCGGTTGTCATGGGAACATCAGTTGTCATGGGAACAGCAGTTGTCATGGGGGCATCTGTTTTCGCTGGGGCCGTCGTTACCGGGGGACCATCCGTCATGGGGGCTTTCGTTGTCATGCCAGCAGTCGGTGAAACAGCAATGTCACCGCCGGACAGTGTGGTCTTCTTGACTGTGGGGGCGTCCGTTGGCGGCTTCAGGATGATGAAGTCACGTGGTTTGATCTCGGGGTAGTCGTCTTCTTCGAATGACACGCCCACCGCTTTTTTGTTATTGAGCAAGTCAAGGAGACTGAGGAAAAGACAACATGACGGTCACGTGTCATGAGGGTCACATGGCATGGAGGTCACATTACATGACGGTCACATGGCACGAGGGTCACATTACATGACGGTCACATTGCATGGGGGCCACGTGACATGACGGTCACATGACATGAGGGTCACGTGATATGACGGTCACAATTCACTCGCTTTTCCGTGCTGTTCACGGCGGAAGCCTTTGGTATCATAAAAAATAATTATGAAAGAATATCTTAATGCTTTGCAAAGGAATATAATGCTTTGCAACTCCCTCTCCCATGAAGACCGGTCCCCGATGGAACCCCCATCATGCTTAGGTCCCGGATGGAGCCTCCCGAGATGCTTTGCTACTTACTTTCCCATGAACGACAGGTCCCGGATGGATCCTCCCGTGATGCTTCGGCCCATGTCGCCCGTGAAGACGCTGGGGTTCATTCCGTAGCCTGGTTTTCTTGGGACCCCTCCAATAAACAGGTCGGACGTAGTCTGTATGCGCTGATTCGCCACCAGTCGTCCTTTCTTCACTTCTTGGTCCACGCTGAACGTGATGCTAACGAGGAACAGACACGTGACAAGTGTCAACACGGTTCTCATAGCAAAGACACGTGATAAGTCACATGGTTGTAATGGCAAACACCAAGGTTAGTCACATGGTTGTCATTGAAAAGACACGTGATAAGTCACATGGTTATGACAAAGACACGTGATAAGTAGCATGGACCTCGTGGCAAAGACAAGTGATAAGTCACATGGTTGTCATGGCAAAGACACGTGATAAGTCACATGGTTATGACAAAGACACGTGATAAGTAGCATGGACCTCATGGCAAAAACACGTGATAAGTAACATGGTTGTCATGGCAAAGACGTGTGATAAGTCACGTGGTTGTCATGACAAAGACACGTAATAAGTCACATGGTTGTCATGGCAAAGACACGTGATAAGTGTCTGTATGCGTGACTCACGTGACTCACTCACGTTACATTACTGGCACATCTTCTAATACGTTACCATGTGTGTTGCGTTACTTACTCGAGGCCGTTTTTGTCCAGGTGCACGTGATGCCATTTGCCGTCGTTGTATTGCACACCTGACGTCTCCAGATCCAGGGGAGAATTGCCTGAGTCACAGCGGAACCGGACCTTGCCATTCAACAGGCCGATCGTCAGGAAGTCATCCTGTCAAGCAAAGAGCCGCTATAATAATGGCGAAGGTCCATCATGTCTTTCATGCTATCCGTGGTGAGGACTTCTCGGGTTTTCTTGACGTAGTGACCCCTACACGCCCACCCATTGCCCCGCCCATGACTTATGAAACTATCGTGCTCTCTGCGACTCATATCCCGCTGTCGTTCTCTGGCAAAGTGATCTCAACACCCCTACCCGTGGCCACGCCCATGTCCTATATTACTATCGTCCTCTTGTGTGATGAGGGCCTTCCTGGCATAGTGACCCCTGCACCCCTACCCATGGCCACGCCCATGACTTACGTTACTATCGTGCTCCTGTGTGATGAGGACGCCGCTTGGTTCCTTGGCACGGAAGGAGAAACTGAGCCAGAAGGCCCGTTCCCTCATGTCGTACAAGTTGTCCATTGACAGGTATCCCAGAGGCTGCTCAATGGTAACAATGCGCTGCTTCTAAACACCGAGAACAACATAAACAGGTTCAAGACAGGAAATGTAGAACGTCAATAAAGGGGAGGGGAAGACAGGAAATGTACGGTAAATTGGGTTGAATTCCGTTTTACTGGCCTTTTTCAGGAGCTAGAATTCACGTTTTTCCGGACAAACAATTGTCCTGGCTCGAGGCCAGGATATGATGCTTGGAAATCTGTTCAATCAAAGAAGTGATGTGTTCTTACCAGAGCTGGGCATCCTCGCTCGTATCCTATGGACTCAGCAGACACACTAAGACCACTCCTGAAGAGAACAGGGTCCTGGAAGCATCCCCTGAGCTTGGGGAATTTCACATTCTCCCTAAAGAATAAAAAGCGTGAAGTCTTGGGGCGGTGACCAGGATACGGCAACAAAAGGGGATGCTTGGGGCAGGAAAGGGGTTACAGCTGGTAGGTCAGCGCTGGGTAATAGGGTCAGGTGTTCTCGTACTTAAAATCTTAGCCTTTTTTGTCTCCTATTATCTGCTCGCCCAAAGGCCACCTCTTTTCCCCTATAAATATTTTTTCAAGAACAACATATTTTCTCACCCAGCCCCCTCTCCCTCATAGAATACAAAATATCACTTTCTGTAGGCTCTATTTCAAGCAAAAAACGAGCTGGAAATCGAGCCTACCCTTTCTGGAAAGTCCAAGGAATGAGAAAAGATCATATGCAGCTATTTAAAGCAAGAGAAAAAGACGTTCTAGTTTACTTACATTCCCTTTGGCTTGAGTCCACCGAACTTCAGACCGCCCATGTAAACAGCTTCAGCACCGACAATCTGTGTGGCTTCCTCGCCTTCATAATACTCCTTACCATCGGTGACTACCTCCTCCTCCTTGCCATTAATGAACGGCTCAACTATTTTAAAGCTGAACAAATCGGCGTTATCAGGGGCCTGCTCCTTCACCACCTTGTGGAACCGCCCGTCGTTGTATCTCCCCTTTGTCTGGACGAATCCGATGCCGAGCCCCAGATTGTACGAGTACTTAATGGTCCCGTTGACGAGTTCCACAAGCGTGAAGTAGGAGGGATCGTTGGCATCCACAGCGAGCAACAGAAGAGCGTTGGCCTGAACAGTCTTGACGGAGAAGCTGAAGCTAACGGTGACATCCCCCGTGGGCCGCTCGCTCACGAGGTAGCCGTTGCCGAGCAGGCGGTACCGTGTTGGAGCTCCCGACGGCTCGCGGAATGCAAGACGGTCATAGAACATCTGGGGTCTGATCAAGTTCTGGGAAAAGACATGGAATAGTGAGCAAGGCCAATAAGGCGGTACCGTGTTGGAGCTACCGGCGGCTCGCGGGATGCAAGACGGTCATAGAACATCTGGGGTCTGATGAAGTTCTGGGATAGACATGGGATAGTGAACAAGGCCATATTCATGGGGTGATTGACATGGAATGGTGAAAATAAAATGGTCATTAATTGGACGACTGGACATGGAATGTTGGGTATGGAATGAACAAGGCCATTAGTGGGAAATCGGACATGGAATAGTAGAAATGGAAAGCCAATCAAGGCCTTTCATTGGAAGATCGGACATAGAATGGTAAAAAGAAATGATCAACAAGTCAATTAATCTGACATGGAATGGTGGAAATGGAATGGTCAATGAGGCCATCAATTGAAAGATACCGACGTGATTTGAGATTGGTCCGGTCGGATATCCTTCCTCACAAAAAATAATTATTTCGATTCAATCTCCGTTCCGAATACACGAGTCGAATTTTGGCTGTCTTGCTATCTTTGTGAATCGACCATTTTAAAAATAAGCCATTTCTTGTTAGCAGAGTCAACTTTTTCGGTCCAAGGGACTGTAAACCCGTAAGTAACATCGCGAAGATACTGAAGCCAGCACACATTCAACTCGTAACAAATCTCACCTCAGCGTTCCACAGTCCTACACGATAATGATTGATTGAAAGGCTGTCAATGGATCCCACGTAGCTGGGGGTATCTATTTCCGGTGGAAGTGTGACTCCATCAGGCTTCCCTCCAAGGATCATGTGACTGTCCTTGTTGAACATCAGCGTCGGGTTGGGCACACTAAGCTTGAGGTCGGTTTTGTACGGCCCGTCAATGGGAACTTTGTTGCTGTAGTAGTACTCGATGATGAGCTCCACACTGCCCCCAATACTAACAACGAACAACAGCGAATCAGATAATGCGGGGAGCGTGTAGTTTGGGGAAATAAAAGAACTTGGGTCGCTGGCCTGTGTCACCATTTTTAGTGACTGTCCTTGCACGCAAATGAACTTATGAATGAAAACAACATGGTGCAGTCCTTGAAAAGCTGTGACCACCAACCGGAGTTTCGATCGATTAGAATGTGCCCATAGTAATTTTTGGTCTATCGAATAAGGAAGTTGTCACCTGAAAAAAAACTACTTTATGGCGTGAACAAATGAACAAATAAGTGAATGAATGAATAAATTGTAGAGTAGAAAAAAGAAATCCAAATTTGAGAAGCGATCGAGCCTAGGTCCTCTGGCCTGACAAAAAGAAGCACTGACGTATTGCACCTTACAATAAGAGTACAAGCCATTTACGGTAGTTAAGTGACCTTACCGAAGTTGCACTTATAATAACACTAACCCTTACCCTAACCCTGGTCGCGTTCTTGGCTTCTGTAAATGAGCTATTAGCCCTAAACCTAGTCGCGTTCTCGGGTTCTGTAAATGAGCTATTACCTAGCCCTAAACCTAGTCGCGTTCTCGGGTTCTGTAAATGAGCTATTACTTAGTCCTAGTCGCTAGTCTCGTTCTAGGTTCCTGTTAATGAGCTATTACATACCCCTAAACCTATTCGCGTTCTCGGGTTCTGTAAATGAGCTATTACTTAGCCCTAAACCTAGTCGCGTTCTCGGGTTCTGTAAATGAGCTATTACATAACCCTTAACCTATTCGCGTTCTCGGGTTCTGTAAATGAGCTATTACCTAGCCCTAAACCTAGTCGCGTTCTCGGGTTCTGTAAATAAGCTATTACATACCCCTAAACCTATTCGCGTTCTCGGATTCTGTAAATGAGCTATTACATACCCCTAAACCTAGTCGCGTTCTCGAGTTCTGTAAATGAGCTATTAGCCCTAAACCTATTCGCGTTCTCGAGTTCTGTAAATGAGCTATTACATACCCCTAAACCTAGTCACGTTCTCGAGTTCTGTAAATGAGCTATTACTTAGCCCTAAACCTAGTCGCGTTCTCGGGTTCTGTAATGAGTTATTACTTAGCCCTAAACCTATTCGCGTTCACCGGGTTCTGTAAATGAGCTATTAGCCCTAAACCTATTCGCGTTCTCGAGTTCTGTAAATGAGCTATTACATACCCCTAAACCTATTCGCGTTCTCGGGTTCTGTAAATGAGCTATTACATACCCCTAAACCTAGTCGCGTTCTCGGGTTCTGTAAATGAGCTATTACTTAGCCCTAAACCTAGTCGCGTTCTCGGGTTCTGTAAATGAGCTATTACATACCCCTAAACCTATTCGCGTTCTCGGGTTCTGTAAATGAGCTATTACATACCCCTAAACCTAGTCGCGTTCTCGGGTTCTGTAAATGAGCTATTACATACCCCTAAACCTAGTCGCGTTCTCGGGTTCTGTAAATGAGCTATTACATACCCCTAAACCTATTCGCGTTCTCGGGTTCTGTAAATGAGCTATTACATACCCCTAAACCTAGTCGCGTTCTCGGGTTCTGTAAATGAGCTATTACTTAGCCCTAAACCTAGTCGCGTTCTCGGCTTCCGTGAATGAGTTCTTACTTAGCTCTAAACTTAGTCACTTACAAGGGACAAGACACTAGTCGCGTTTTCGTCTTTCGTAAATGAGCTTTTACTTACATAGTTGCGTGGATCTTGTACCAGGGGTCCACCATAGGTAATGACGTGTCCGCAACGATCGTCGTGGAAGTGGTGCCGGCGACAATAGGCTTGATCACGTAACTGCTTGTGACTGAGTGAAGCTGGTTGGACACGCACATGCTGAAACGCACCTATAGAAAAAGGAGAACCTCAGAAAAGCGACCAGGGAGACGAAATAGCTCCAACTCTCTTGTGATACAGATTCGAATCCCCAGTTAGAGTCCTGGGCCACGGCGCTGAGAAGCGGACGACGCGCTAACACACTAGGCCACCCGTGTTTCCATAAATAGACCGTTAGTACAGTTAGTACCTCCATAAATAGACCGGTTGACCCACCTTTCCTTCCTCGAGTCACCGAACCCGCAGTTAGTACCTCCATAAATAGACCGGCTGAACCACTTTTTCTTACTTGAATTGTATGTTGCACCTGCATAAAAAGACCGGTTGACCCACCTTTCCTCCCTTGAGCTGCAGCGCGATGAAATCCCCGAGCGCACACTGAGACTGTCTGCGCTTGCGCAAACTAGAGGAAGTCGGTCCATAATAGAGCAGTAAGGCATCAGAGACGCGCGGTTTAATGAACATCTCGACGTTCTCGTACAGCGTCGGTTCGCGCAGCTGAGGCGGAGGCACAGGCATCGTGATGGTGTTGTTCATCTCCATGACAACGTTCATCTGCTTGAGCATCTCACGTGACTCCTTCAGCATGTACTAAAGGAGAGAGAAAGGGCTGTCAGGTGTTACACGTGACCACCACGTGGGATGAGCATGTGACCAGAGAGGGTCAAACACGTGACCAGCACAAATATTGAAACAGACATGAATAGAGACACGTTTCGAGACACAAGCTTCGACGCAGACATGACGGAGTACACACGAGAAGACACTTGACATGACAAGAAATTTCGCTACAAGCGTAATCATCAAACACGTGATAAGGCGAGGTACATGTGATAAAACACACGCGAAAAGACTTGTGGACAAGTCACAGGACGGGGTGTACGTGACAAGATACATCAAACACGTGACTAGGCGAGGCACACGTGATAAAACACACGTGAAAAGACTTGTGAACAAGTCACAGGACGAGGTGTGCGTGACAAGATACATCAAACACGTGACTAGGCGAGGCACACGTGATAAAAAAACACGTGTAAAGACTTGTGAACAAGTCACAGGACGAGGTGTGCGTGACAAGTCACAGGACGAGGTGTACGTGACAAGTCACATATGACGAGGTGTACGTGACAAGTCACAGGACGAGGTGTACGTGACAAGTCACAGGATGTAGTGTACGTGACAAGTCACAGGACGAGGTGTGCGTGACAAGTCACAGGACGAGGTGTGCGTGACAAGTCACAGGACGAGGTGTGCGTGACAAGATACAGGACGAGGTGTGCGTGACGACTCACAGGACGAGGTGTACGTGACAAGATACAGGACGAGGTGTGCGTGACAAGTCACAGGACGAGGTGTGCGTGACAAGATACAGGACGAGGTGTACGTAACAAGTCACAAGACGAGGTGTGCGTGACAAGTCACAAGACGAGGTGTGCGTGACGAGTCACAGGACGAGGTGTGCGTGACAAGTCACAGGACGAGGTGTACGTGACAAGTCACAAGACGAGGTGTGCGTGACAAGTCACATGACGAGGTGTACGTGACAAGATACAGATGATTAAAAACTGAATACATAACACAAGTATTAAGTTCGGTAAAAATAAGAATCCGAAAGTCAGTCTAATCGTGTCAAAATACGCATTTAATGGAGAGATATTTAATTCTATACAAAATCAATCATCTTTAACAGTGGATTTAGTACCAAATATAAAAACCACATAGTTTTATTACATGACTAGAAAAAGTTATGGCATAAAATGTAATACATCTGATAGAAAGAGAGAAGGTATTACTCTAAAAGGTGAGTCATTCGCTCAAAAGCAGGAAAAGTATGAAACACCAACAGCGTAGTGCAAAAATGTTAGCATAGGCGATAGAAAGGCCTGATTTGAAAAAAAAAATCCATGTAAGTAGATACTTGGACGAAATGAATAACTGACACATTGATTGATTTAGTGACATAAAAGTAGTGACAAGTACAAGAACTGACACATTGATTGCTTTAGTGACATTAAAGTAGTGACAAGTACAAGAACTGACACATTGATTGATTTAGTGACATTAAAGTAGTGACAAGTACAAGAACTGACACATTGATTGATTTAGTGACATTAAAGTAGTGACAAGTACAAGAACTGACACATTGATTGATTTAGTGACATTAAAGTAGTGACAAGTACAAGAACTGACACATTGATTGATTTAGTGACATTAAAGTAGTGACAAGTACAAGAACAGACACATTGATTGATTTAGTGACATTAAAGTAGTGACAAGTACAAGAACTGACACATTGATTGATTTAGTGACATTAAAGTAGTGACAAGTACAAGAACTGACACATTGATTGATTTAGTGACATTAAAGTAGTGACAAGTACAATAACTGACACATTGATTGATTTAGTGACATAAAAGTAGTGACAAGTACAATAACTGACACATTGATTGATTTAGTGACATTAAAGTAGTGACAAGTACAAGAACTGACACATTGATTGATTTAGTGACATAAAAGTAGTGATAAGTACAAGAACTGACACATTGATTGATTTAGTGACATAAAAGTAGTGACAAGTACAATAACTGACACATTGATTGATTTAGTGACATTAAAGTAGTGACAAGTACAAGAACTGACACATTGATTAATTTAGTGACATAAAAGTAGTGACAAGTACAAGAACTGACACATTGATTGATTTAGTGACATAAAAGTAGTGACAAGTACAAGAACTGACACATTGATTGATTTAGTGACATAAAAGTAGTGACAAGTACAAGAACTGACACATTGATTGATTTAGTGACATAAAAGTAGTGACAAGTACAAGAACTGACACATTGATTGATTTAGTGACATTAAAGTAGTGACAAGTACAAGAACTGACACATTGATTGATTTAGTGACATAAAAGTAGTGACAAGTACAATAACTGACACAGAACAACTAGGGGAACTTGCACGCTTGTACTAAAAAAATAAAATAAAATATGAAAGTGCGTTAAGAACAACGTCAATTTTTTCATTTACTTCACCCAAATAGAAAGGGACCGTGAAAGGATGATATATGGATCTAGCTAGTTTGATCTGGTTTGGGTAACACACAGCCTGTACCGTAATCTTAAATAACTAAGGTCATTTAATAACTTGTTATGGTTATTTTGGTTATTCTGCATGATATTAATTTTTCTCTCTTGAACCGTGCAAGCGCCCCTTTTAAAGCAGAGCTGAGCAAAACTATACCAGCATAAACTGTGGCGGAAGTGATGTCATCACTGCGCGAGGAAGAGGGAACGGTTAGTGAATATGTAAAGTACGCAATGCAAGAAAGCCCATGGTGGAAATGACGTCAAAATAGCATACTCACGATTCCGTACGACATGATGTAAGTTACAGGTCGACGATTAGCGCATGCAGGAAGAGAAGAGAATCAAATCGGAAATTAGGTCATAATCATGCCATTAGAAACAAGCACAGTGAATAAGGCAAGGCAATGTGGCTGTAGAAAGAACCAAAGGTTATGAGAAATATATCAAGACTGAGTTATAAACAGATACTACGTGACGTCATTAAAAGTGACGTCATAGTGAATATAAAGATAGCCGGTGTGACGTCAAACAGGAGTGAAAACGTCATGTTTGAGGGACATAAAGGCAGAAGTGATAGCACCAGCCGGAAGTGATGTCACAGCGGAACTGATAGCGCCAACCGGACGTGACGCCATGGCCGATGCACGTTACCTGGATCTCCTCGATGACGTCAAGGACCTCGGTCTTCAGGTCGTTCTGAATGCGTGTCTGGTTGATACGAATGATTTCGATGCGCTCCTTGGCAGCCATTGACTTGTTTACTGCGTCTTCGATCTCACGTTCTGCCGCGGTAATGTTGCGGTTGGTCGCATCTATGGACGACTTGAGGTCGCTCAGCGCGGGAAATTGATCCTGTGAATAATAAAATAACAATGTTGATGGATTTCAACGTTCATCTGGCGTCGATAGTTACTTAAAAAACGTAAAAAAAATCGTTTATTGGATGTCGGTTTATGTCGACGTTTATCAAATCGTTGGTGCATGTCGGTGAATATCGACGCCTCTTAAATTGTCAACTGGATGTTGCTAAATGTCGACGTTTATTGGACATCGATAGTTTCTTAGTAACGCCTTTAGCCTGATGTCGTTGGTCGATGCTATCATGTTATCGAATGTCAGTGGCAATGTTCATGATACCAGGGCCGTAGCAGGGGATGGGTCACTGGGGGCATTTGCCACACCCCCCAATATTAAAAAAATATATATAAGGGTATTCCCCCCCCCACCCTCAAATCTTTCGTGGCTTGCTTCGGCCTTGGATACAAATGCTTCGACTGACCTCGATCATCTTGGCGATCATGTAAGCGTCGTCAGCCATAGCATGGGACTGGGTTGCGTTCTTCTCTGCTGCTTTAGCCTTCTCCCCTACAAATATATATTTGTGAGACATTTATTCTTCTTGTTGGCGATATTTTCCTATTTCCATGCCTCCCTTTAGTAATTCTTACTTGAAGTTTTTCTTGACAATTCTGGTCATGCTGTACACACGAGCAACTTTTACTTGACAAGTTCTCCGTGCGATGAGCTGGTAATGCCTTTAGAAAGCGGCGATACAAAAAAATAACAAACCTTGCCAAAAATTGTGCCTTTGACAAAGTGACAGACCGTGGCAGCAATAGCAGCTTTTTTTAATAATTGTTTCTACACGAGCAAATTTTTCTTGTCAAGTAAAACTTTTCAAGTAAAAATTGCCCGTGTAAACAGCCCTTTAGTATACGTTGTATAACAATAATGGGGGGAGGGGTACAGAGTGACACATCTAGCACTATGCTGTCGTTGACTTGCCACCCTTTAGTTTGCGTTGCATTAACATAAGAGCGGAGGGGTTAGAGAGTGTCCCTTCTGTAGCTCACACGCTGGGATAATGTGTGTTTTGTGTCGAGGTCTTACCCATATCCCCATAGTCATCAATCATCTTGAACGTGTCGTTAACATTGCCGAGATCGTCTGTTACGTCCATGATCTTCTTCCTCAACTTAGCGATCCTATCCTTGATGCTGTCCAATAGGCCCTGAAGATCTTTGTCAACCTTCTCTTTCGTCGCCTCTGATTCATTCACGAGTTTCTTGCTCTCGTCAAGAGACACCTTCGCACGCTCGCCGACCGTCTTTGCCTAAACGGAAGACACAGTCAGAAATCAGAAGTAGAGCTCTTACTTTACAGAGATAATTATGAAGATTTCATTAAGTCAGAAAGTCAGTCGGTAGAACGGTAAAGAATTATGCCAACGATGATATTAAAGAAAACTTACGCCTACAGTGTTAGTTAGAGATCGTGAAAACGGTGAAAGAAAAATGCTAATTGGCCTTTGCCGCCAAACATGATATTATATTTTTTGTATCACGTTAGGTAAATGTCAAGGGGGAGTTTCTTCAGAAATGCCAAGGAGATTTAGAGAAAATCTATTTAAATTTAAACTTGTGTCTGCTGCGTTGTTTTTAGACATTGTGAGGAAGGTCAATCTACGTGTCAGCCAATCAATGTTTCACGTCTGTGTTATTCTTCTAAACTGTCAAACGATCTCCGAGAAGGATAATGGTGCGACCTGCTTATTAAAGCCTTATTGTCACCAGTTTACTTCCGGTCGATTACGTAACAATCTCCGATGATTTTTAACGGAAAACGAAAAAATAATTCAAAATATTGAATTGAATATTGTTCATTGGAAGTTTCTTTGAGGATGTGATTGATAATTTAGAGCGGATGGCCTGTTTAAGATCTCGGATTTTAATAGATTCTTTTGTCTTTTAACGGTTGAGGCTTCCGTCGGACCACCGGAAGTGAACTGGTGACAATGCGGCTTTAAGTACCCTGCTTCGGCCTCCTGTAACACAGACCTGTCCCCCTGCCTTGCCTGTGAGTGAAACATGTATAACATAACCCCGACCAAAGCCCTTATGTATGTTTCCTATGTTTGTACAAAGGAATGTGTTAAAGGGAAATAGGTAAGTATAAATGAGTAGTATAACACAATACCAGTTCATACTGGAGAGGAAAAGAATGTGTTTAAAGGGAAATAGGTAAGGATAAATGAGTAGTATAACACAATACCAGTTCATACTGGAGAGGAAATGGCGTCAACACTGCATGAGGAAAAATGGAAGGATTAGTGAAGATGATGATGACAACAGGATAGTCTTGAAACGGAATAAGATGATAAGGTAATCGCTGATGATATACTCACGATTCCGGTGACATGGTATAAGTTACAGGTCGATGATTAGGGCATCGAGAAAGAGGGGTCACACGAACAAACAGGAAGAGAAGATAATCAGGTGATCAAACAGCAACAAACACGAAATGAGGTCATAGTCATGATATTAGAACATAAACAATGGAGAAAGTAAGTTAAAGTTGCTGTAGAAAGAATAAACAACAAAAAAAATACATGACAGGGCTACATGAGATAAAAATAACAAAGATGATCAGTGAATCAAGCCCCAGCCCCTTACCATTTGTCTGTGCGGGCCCAAACTCTGAGCAAACTATGTATCCCGTCTATGCCCTTCACTAATTTTTTATCCCGTCCTTAAACCTAACCAATATTTTTACCCATCCCTCCCTCCAACAGTTTGTCCATCCCGTCTCTTCCCCTCCAAAATTGCCTATCCTCTTCCTACCCATCTTTTATCCCTAACCAATTTGTCTATCCCTTCCCTACCCCTCACCAATGTTTCTGTCCCATCCTCAACCCTCACCAATTGTCCCGTCCTTCACCACACCCATTTTTCAACCACAATCCGTTTGACTACCCCATCCATACCTTTTTCTGTGCCTCAGTAGCAACACCGTCCGCCTCTCTCGCGATTTCGAGCGCGTCGTTGAGCTTTTTCGCGATGTTGCTGAACGCGCGTGATGCGTTTAGAGCCTTGTCCGCGAATCGTGAAGTGTTGCGTAGCAGATCTTCCAGTTGCTTGGCCTGGTCACTTAGCACCTTAGAGTGATTACCGGCGCGACTGGCCAGCGGTTTCAAGCTATCGATAGCACTCGTCAGGTTGGCAAAGCGGTCGTAGACTTGCTTGATAAGGTCATCAAGGCGACCGAAGCTGCCATTGAACCTCTGTACAGAATAAAAGGCAAAGCGGGAACAATGCGCCTGAAGTATGGTGCGGGGGATTGTGAGAGTGGTCAAAACGTTCATGGCAATGAGAAGTGAACAAGGCAGGGCTTCTGGAATTACGCGGAAAAAAAAACTAAAAATTACGCGGGGTTCTTGGATAAATTACGCGCTAAATTACGCGGAAAATCAATCATTACGCGCTAAATTACGCAGGATTTTGCAATACATTTTTCTTTAAAAATCAAAATTTTGTGGAATTCTTTACTGAATTACGCGCTAAATTACACGGAATATCAACTGTTACGCCCAAACTCGGCGTAAAAGCACGAAATAACTTGAAAAGGTTAATTTTTTTGCGGGAAGATATCTTAGGCGAGTTTTCATTGGCTCCTAGCCACCAGCCAATTAAAAAAGGTATTTTATCATTAGTCCTAGGCCTTCGCGGTTTACCAAAGAACGCCTAGTCATTTTATTTGTTTTCGAAATTCAGTTCGAAATATCGCTCTCTTACGAAGAATATATCTCTTTTTTACGAGAAATAGAGCTTCCGCACAAGCGCTTCCACAAGCGCTTTCGCACAAGCGCGTAATTCCAGAAGCCCTGACAAGGGTCTTATTAGATCTAAATTCATGCGATTGAGGCAAGTGCGTAGTGCACCTGCAATGTTGGTCCAAAGGACCGTGGAAGTGGTCAATAGTACAAGTAAATCATGACTGCAAATGGTTAGCATGCTGCTAATGAAGGAAGGTAAATCAGAAGTAGAACATTTACTTTGAGGCTGATTTAGACAACACAGTCATACCGCAAGCGACACTCACAAATCGAGTCGTAGAGTGTAAATCAGCCTAAGACTGCGCTACGATGCTCGACTATGAAGGTCGTAGTGTGTAAATCAGGGCTAAGACATGTCGTAGGCAGGTCGCATATGACTATATCGTCCTTTCTAAACCAGCCTTTACAGAGATAAATATGAAGACTCAGGCTAACCACGTATCGTGTTCGACCGATGACGGAAGATGGACACTGACCTTGTAATCGTTAGAAGCGTTTGTTAGTTTATTCATAGCCTGCATGACAAGATCCTCTGCCATGTTAATTGCTTTCTGCATCTTCTCCTTCTGCATCATAGCGCGCATGATCGGGGTCTTCAAAAAAGTAAACAACAATGTAAACACTTAAAAAATATTACAAAAATGGCAGATTAATAGATACACAATAAAGAACTTGATTTGTCAACAATCACGAAGAAGTGGTATACGAAATTTGAAAAACAGGGGGTATGGCACAAAAAATGACAAGGAAATATTGAACAAAATAGCAAAGTAAATATAAATTAATGTTTGGGCTTTTCGACAGCGAAAGTAACAACACAGAGTAGTCGACACATACCCTATCAAATAAAACTGCCCACCAACACTAACCTGCGAATCATACATTCGGCTTTTGTTATTCCACTTATCCGCCATCATGGCATCACCCAGAATGTCCACGCTCTTTTGAAGCAGACCGCTAAAGGTACCGCGAAGCATCTCCAGCATCTCGCGGGCTCGCTTTGCTTGATCCATTAGCCCCAGGCTCTCGTTTAGAAGCATGGTAGCAAGGCTCTGCATACCCCGGATGGTCTTCATCTCCATGTTTACAGTATCGTTCAGCGCGCTGAAGTCTCGGTTTTGTAACTCTTTCAAGATCTTTTCGGCTTCTTCTAGCAGCATGCTCTGGTTTGCCGTACCAGACTTGAGCGTGTTCGCCACTCGAGCGGCCATGTCGACAATTTCTGGAATGTCGCATTGATATTAAAGAATGTCGATTAACCGCTCCTTTGTTATTTTTTACAGTGGAAAATACAGGTTTATTCGCAAGACAACTTCAAAATAACCATCCAAGATTGAAGTCTGATACTTTATTAATGATATTTGATTGAAAGTTTCTCAGTTACTTGCTTGAATAAGCCGATGGAAATGGATTCTTTGAGTCACTCGGTATTGTGCGGGAGCAAAGATTAATGCTATTTAAAAATAACGACAATGATCATGATTAATTAGAATTAATTATGCAGTGCCTGGTGGAGTGATATCACTCATCACTTACCTCGGGTCTTGTTAAGAGCATTCCTAATGTCCTCTTCCAGTTTCAACGCCTTTGTTTTGCTCTCTGTCGCGTTTTGTGCGGCCTTGGTAGCCTTTTCCTTCAACTCGTCCGCGGTCTTACCCATCACCTCAGCATTGCCTTCATTTTCGCCAGCGCGTGCTATTAACGTCTTACCGCTAGATATCCCAATGTCAGATCCTAGAAACCCATCGAGATCAGTGTCAAAGCATAGACATGCTGATGGCTACTGGAATTGTGTCGAAAAGATGAGAGCTTTTAAAAATGCTAAAATATTTTGAGTTGAATCGGGTATTCGTACCACGACGCAGGGGCCTAAAAAGGTGTAAGAGTATGGCTGTTGTGCGTGCATGGTAGTGTCGAAGGGTGATGGAGAGGAGTGGCTATGTTAATAGTGTGGAGAGTATGGTGATTGAGTTGACAGTATAGACTTTATGGTGATCGTGATTGAGAGGTGGGTGTAGGGGGTAATATAGTGGTGAAAAGAGTGGGGGTAGTAATAGAATGTAATAGAAAGGTGGATGAGCAGTGGTTAAGGGTGGTGAAAAGATAAAGCAGGGGTGTGAGCTGGTGTGTTATAGTGGGGGAGTAGGGTGTAAGGTGTGGTGAAGAGTATTGGGAGTGTACGCTTGAGGGGGATGAAAATAGAGAGAGATTGTGGTGGATTGTTTGATATGAAAGGTGCAATTTCTTTGAAAAGATTTGAGCTTTAAAAAAAGGTAAAAACAAACTTTCATTAGTAACCCAGTAACCCTTATATCATACGAAAATCACCGAGTTTTGAGGAATGAATAAGCCAAAGCAAATCTTTTATCGCAGGATTTAGTATCGGTGCTTGGCTTATGGGTACTTTTCACGGCCGGTACAGGCCGGTCAAGGAGTCAATGGGTTAAGAAAGCGCACGAGCCCACTGTACTTTACCTGGCTGACAAGCGGTTTTCAGCGCCTCTATCTGCTTCCCGTTTAGTGCTTCATCGAACAACTGTAAGCACGCGACGGCGCCTTTAAAGTATTCGGCCACGTCCGGCTGTGCGCCCATGTAAACTTCGTCCGAGTTTGTGGCCAGCTCCTTGATGCCAACATCAGCCGAGGCTCCGACGGCACCGTTCACCCAAAGCTTGGCCATACCTGTTAAGGAATAAGGGTGGTCATTAATAAGAGCAAATACCAATTTGCTGTTTACTATCTATTAGCACAAATCGATACTTAGCCGTGGTTTAGCCGTTACCTTTTCGTATCTAGTAGAAGAAATCGATACTTATACGTGATGTATTCGTTACCTTCTCGTATCTATTTCCACAAATACTTACCCGTGGAGTAGTCGTAGACGGCGGCCACGTGGTGCCAGGCATCAGGAGGGGTGGTTACGCTTGTCTGCGCGGGTGACAAACCCCCGGTGCGCTCAGTGAAACGGACAAGGAACTCCCCCTTCTCTCCCAGCCACAGGTGCACCTTGTTAGCCACGCCCTGGTATCCCAGGATCGGACCCATTTGGCCGCCATGTTTCACCCAGACCAGGATAGACGAAGATCTGTCAGATAAAACCTTTTAGGGGAGGATGGATGTGAGGGATATTTGACCAGATAGAAGGGGTTGGCCGCCATGTTCGACAAAAATCAATCAGGTGAACGAACATTAAAGGATAGGATGGATTCATGGGATATTATCAGCTTGAAGTTGAGTAAACGGGATTGGATTTCATGTCTTACCCAGGCCATGACAAAATCTCTTAGGATAAGACGACAAAAAAATATCTAGGAGGGTTAGAAAGGTTATTTTTTGTCGATTAAAAAATAAACATTATTTTATCTTGTCCCCTACCTGTTTATTTACATAATAAGATACTTATACTAAGTCACATGGAGCTGAGGGGTTAAACTCTCACCTTTTAGTGTCCAGGTTGCCGTTATTTGTGAGTTTGATAAAACTTTGTGCGTTTCCTTTTAAGCCCGTGGCTCCACGCATCCCGGGCGGACCTCCGACAGTCGTGACGTCATTAAACATTGCGGCTGGTTTGCTATTGCCGCTTGTGTCGCGTCCTGATGACTGCTGGTCTAAAGGATAGCGGGCGATAGCACGTGGAACAGCTGTTGGAAAATAGCATATAGTTGTACCTTACCAAAAATCCAAATCTGTCTGGGTTATCGAGTTCGTAGCCATGCATTGGGTGCACTTTGTTTTCCGTGTGTACCACCGGGGCACCAAACATGTAGGTAGCCATGCGGCTATACGCGAAAATGTGTAGTACGTGTATTTAACAAAGCGGCATACACCTGGTGGTTCGTTGCTTTCATGAGGTATGTGCATAAGTGGACGTGTGCGACAAGTGTAATTGAAAAGCCCCAGTAAGCCAAACTTGTCTTATTAGAAGATCAAATCTCGAAAAAACCATAACAACGTTTTATACTTCATTTACCAATTCAATTAAAAAATATCGCAACCGCTTTCCCAAATCAGACGATGGAAATGGATGCTTTCTTAGAATTGTCATATTCATGGGTGTGTCAAGTTTATTACTTTGCGAATTTACATTGTATTCACGTGTGTGGTACGTGTATTGACACGGTTGTAGCGTGTTTCAGCGTGTGCATCACGTCCTTTAACTGACCTGTTGTGTTGACTACAGATACGCCGACGAGCTGGGAGAGGGACATCATGGTAGAGCTGTACTTGTTGGTGGGAGGAATGAGCCTGAAGAAAAAGAGAAAAAAAAACAAGTCAGCAATTAATGTTCTTGTTGATGTGATTAACATCATTCTTATTTTATCGTCGTGTTGCTTCGCTTCTTAGCTCTTCGCAATGGGAAAGAATGGTTTATGTTCGCGAGGTCAGTGAAACCAATCTTTTTTTCAAAAGGCAAATCTTGAACCATAAAAATATTTATTTCTACAACGCTTCCTTTCACTCCAATAAAGTAGGTATGTGCTTCGTGGCTGAATGCCATATAGACGACAACCTCAACACTTATCCTTCCCTTATCCCTAACCCTTGGGTTAGGTTGGGGTTGTCGTCTATATGCCATCAAGCCATGAAGCATATACAGTTCAGTTTCCCTGTATCGTTTTTACCACCGTCCTCACAAAGTACTATTTACTACTGTAAAGTGCTATTTGCATACAGTCGTTTGACAAAAGGTTTTTGTCAACCGGTTTTGCGACTACGCGAGAAGCCCGCATGTAAGCATGGGTAAAAACCACTGAAGCGCCTAGCTGCATATATAAGCCACCGCTAGCGCGTCTGATGCTGCATTCACACCAAAATCATGTTTAGTTAAATAAGGTTTTTCTTGCCTGATAACTTGCCAAGTTTCTCATTGTGTTGAATTCTTACTAGCTAAATGATCACTTAGAAACATGTACAGCACAGTCTATTCAGTTTGGTTCTTGGTTCTGTCCACTCTTTGGAGATTGAGATTTAAGTCAGTTTAATTAAAACCACCTTTAAACTGGTTTAAGTGCTGATGTGAATGCGTTATAAGTCTGAAGTTATGCGGTGGCTTATATATGCAGCACGGCCCTTCAGTGGTTTTTACCCATGCTTACATGCGGGCTTGTCGCGTAGTCGCTAAGCCGGTTGACAAAAAACCTTTTGTCAAACGACTGTATATCCCTGTAACGTCATTACAACCACACAAAGTCCACACAAAGTATTACCGCTGATGCACTTACTTCTGTAAAGTACTATTAATATCCCTGAAGCGTCCCTCGGCGAGGATTCCGGCCGCGCCCTTGCGTAGGTTCTCTAGCACACGTGTGATGTTACTGTCCAGTCCTTCGGCAGTCTTGAGCAGGCGCCCCACGCATTCTCCGCAGTACTCGCAACCTTGTTCAGTCAGGATGTGATTGAATGGGCAGATGGTGCAGTTCCCGCCTGGCTTGCAGCACTGGCCAGTGTTGACGTCACAGAAACCCCACAAATTCTCGGGACCGCCAGGGCAATTACATGCTGTCATGGAAACAAAGCTCGCTTAAGGTGGATATACACGTACCGATTTGATGGGCCAACTGTCGGTCAAGGTATTAAGTTGCGAGTTGCCGGGCCACTGTAGTCTGCATGCATCCGGTTCCACAATTCTCATTGTATAACAGTCTGCGTGTAACCGGTGTATTTGTCAGTTCAAGCGCTAATACGGATATGTAACGCGATTTCTGAATGGCTACTATTTGGAGGGTTTTTTGTCCTGTTTCTAAAACGTTCTATTTCTAAAACCGGATGCACGCAGGCTAGGCCACTGCTTCAGTTTTTGAAAAGAAAAATCGGGCCCGCATCCAATTTTTAGAAGACGGGCCGACACCGAATGAACGCACACAAAATCGACCGAACTAATCGTCGAGTAAAAATTAAAATTCTGATGTATCGGAGCGACCGATTGGTTTCTATAATCCCGATTGCCCCATCCGCCTCTGACCATATCAAGAGCGTTTCCGTAAAATAGCTTTTATTATCATGTCGCGATTGCTTGTTCACTATTCCATGCGGCCACACAGGGCGTCTAGATGGTTGGGGCCAGTGCAATTAATAAAATTCAGAAAAAATAAAGAAACAAGGAATAATCCATTGCTCCTTTCAACTCAACTCAACTCAAGACTGAATTTCCCCACTTCATTGCGCCGGCCCCAAACATATGAGAACCATAGAAAATGGTGACTTTTATAAATACCTTGACAGCCAGTGTTCTTGTAGTTCCAGAATCCGGCTTTGCACCTTTCACATCGGCGTCCGGTAGCTCCTGGTTTGCACAAGCATTGCCCTGTTCGTACGTTACATGATTGCCCCAGAGACGCCTCAGCGCACTCGCAGTCCTCGCAACCAAGGCAGCTGTTGAAGTTCCATGTGTTGGGCTGAATAGGGGAGGGATAGGTAATTAGATTGGGGAGGGAATTAGCTATATCAAGATTATTTAAGCCTTTTTGGGACATAAGGATAGTATGCTATATGGCTTTTTTATATGGGTAATCGTACTAACCTTATTTGATAAGCCTTTTTGGGACATAAGGATAGTATGCTATATGGCTTTTTTATATGGGTAATCGTACTTACCTTATTTGATAAGTTGGCATGTATATTCATTTTAAGAAAAAAATATATAATTCTCTAACATTACAAACGGTCTAGAGAAACCATCCATAAAATCGTTTTCCATATTTGTTTAACTTTCAGGAAGCTTAAAAAATATTACAAACTCTATCACAGGAATCCCGGTAAAGTTGACACATCTGGTAGGTTTTACACGAGACAAAGAAAATCACGTGATCATTCCCATTGTGCCACGTGACTCACCTTGCACGTGCTACAGTTAGGCCCGATGACGTTTGCCTTGCACTGACACGCCCCGTTGGTATGGTTACAGACCGACGTCACTGCCCCGCACGCACTGCACTCGCACTTGGCGCAGTTCTTTGCAACCACTGCGTCGCCATAGTAACCATCTCGGCAGCGTTCGCAGCGGTCTCCCGCGGCCTTGTTCGTACAGCGGTTGCAAACACCAGTGAAAGGGTTGCAGCTACCGGGGACCTGGTGAGAAAGGTCAATGGCAAGTTCAAGGTCGAGGCTAAAATCAATGTCAAGTTTAAGGTCAAGGCTAATCTGAAGGTCAAGATCAAGGTCACGGCTTATCGCAAGGTTAATCCCAAGATTCCTATAGCCAGCCCTAAAGCCTGTGCAAACAGCGCCCATTCACTTACATCCGGGTCTATGTTGCCATTGCAGTCACACTTCTTGCAATAGTCTCCTGGGACACTCGGGTCGCCATAGTAACCATCAGCACACTGCTCGCACTGGTCGCCTGTGTAGCCCTCCCGACAAAGACATTCAAGCGATCCGTCACCCCTGACGTTGCACTCAGATGCGAAGCTGTTAGATGACGTTCCTAGAGGACACTTGCAAAGCTGGCAATCTCCTGGCTTTCCTATGGTGGCGTTTCCATAGAAACCCTTTACACAGAATTGACACCTGTCACCTGATGAAGGAAGAAAAAAAACGATATATTTCATTTGGCGCCGGTCACATTTTGTTTGCAAGAGCGGATAATAGAGGCGAGGGGAAGTCTGTTATCTGTTCTTCGTTTCCCTCGCCGGCTCGTTCCTGTTGTGGAATGTCACTTGGCCGCAATCCTGGGTCTTCGGGAATGGCCACTTTTACGGTAACTGTGTATGTTGACGGTCTATATGTTGTGCGTGTTACCTGTATTTGGTTACCTGTGGCAATGACGAATGTTGAGTTACATAAGGTATTGATAAATGTTGGGTTACCTGTGGTATTAATGATTGTTGAGTTACCTGTGATGTTGATGAGCGTTAAGTTACCTGTAATACTGACAAATGTTGGTTTACCTTGAATATTAGGTTATCTATGGTAATGAAAATTGTTGGATTAAATAGTATTTATAAGTGTTGTGTTTCCTGTGGTGTTGATAAGTGTTGGGCTACCTGTGGTATTTATGAGCTCTGGGTTACTTGTTGTGTTAATGTGTGGGTTACCTGCGGTATTGTCCTGACAGTTTATGCATTCTCCGGTTTCAGGGTCGCACTCGTTCGAATGTCCGTTACATCTGCACGGAATACACGTCTTTTCATCATCAGAGCGCGTGAAGCCCTTGCCACAGTACTGAAAAATGCAGGTAAAACAAATAAATATGCTATTTTGTAATGCTTTTACTTGCGCGAAAACTAATCTTAAGTCTTATGGTTACAGTCAGATAAGAAGGGACGATAAATTTAATAATACCAAAGAAACATGAACCAGCTCGAGCTTTATTGATCGCGATGTTTACCTGGGAGAAATAGGGGGTCCTTCAGGGGGGTCCTTCAGCGGGATCCTTCAGGGGGGTAATTCAGGGGGCTCTTTAAGGGGGATCCTTCAGGGGGTCCTTCAGGGGGCTCTTTAAGGGGGTCCTTCAGGGGGTCCTTCAGGGGGCTCTTTAAGGGGGTCCTTCAGGGGGCTCTTTAAGGGGGTCCTTCAGGGGGTCCTTCAGGGGGGGTAATTCAGGGGGGTCCTTCAGGGGGTCCTTCAGGGGGGTTACGAAACAGCTTATCCTACAGGATGGATCAAATTTCTCTATTTTCAGTGGAAAGAAAGACCCTGGATAAGCCTTGCTTGACATCGTTGTTTTGGCTATTGGCATTAAAATATCTTTTATTTAAAAAAAATATTTCCATTCTTACGAAACAGCATAGAGTGGCTTGTCCTACAGGATGGGTTGAATTTCTATGCGATTCAAGCAGATGTATTTCCCTGCTGAAAACTTAATTTTCGACCTCTGGACAGGAAGGGGCGCATCCTACCTCGCAGGAGCCTCCATCTGCTTGCGGCGGGCAGGTGCACTTCTCCACGGACTTGGCCGTCTCTCCGGTCAGCCCTGCAGCTGCCGAGTCCATCAGGACGTCAGACAAACTTGACTCTGCCACGCTGGTGCTGTAGGAAGCACGAAGCTTGAGGGACTGGACGTCCATCAATGCCGTCATGAAATCATCGCGTGTGATGTCTGTCTTATTACCGATGGCCCACTCAGTCTGCGGATTAGCGTGTTGAGGTAGTTATGAAAATGGTTCTCGTTTCTATATAACTAATCTGTTCTAGACAGTAGACTATTGGGTCGATGATAGACGGCATATAACAAGTATTAGCGTACTTAAAGATTCACGACGGCGGAGGGTCTACTCTAGATTGTTTGCGCGCAAAGCGAATCGGCGGCATAAACGTTAGATGTATTTCAGTTTAATATTTGTTTATCGAGGGTAACATGCGCGTGGGGATTGTAGACTCCGTCGTCGTAACCCCTAACGCCTATTGTGTTGATGTGATGATTGAAGTCAACTTGACTAACCTCTATAAAGACGGCTTCGATTTTATTTATGCGTCCTGGTTGCAGCTCAAGTTTCTTCTTGTATTCGAGCTTGACTCCATTTTTCCCCTGAACACATAAAACGGACATAAATGCTACACTTGTACTTCTGTCACGCTCTACCATTGTCCCGCATATCACGCTTTGTAACACGGCTATGATAACGCTGTAACGCTCACATTTTCTCCGAAGCCTGTCACGCTTTGTCTAGTCTTGTAAAACTCTTTTATTTTCTCTAACGCCCTGTCACGCACCTCACGCCTTGTTACACTTCAAACACTGACACACCGTGTAAAACACTGCAATACTCGTTAAATATCTAAAGGTCTGTAATGCAATGTCATGTCACGCCACCCACGACTGTCACGCCAGGTCACACAACAACACACGTCTGTAGTACCTCGATGACGATATCGGGTCTGACGGTGAAGACAGGCTTGTCGACCTCGACTGGGACGGTGTAGCGAAGCAGGTAGGTGAGCGTGCCACCATAAGAGTTGATCTGAAGATGATTTCAAAATGGAGCGTGTCAGTAGACCCTTGGAAACAAAGGGAAGGGGAGGGGGGGGGCTCGATGCCAGCAATGTTTGAAACTAGGGAAAAGGTTAACACGAAAATACAGGGTTTTTTACCCGCTAGAAATTAGCTTGCTCGAGGGGCGCTAATAGCGTGTAAAACGGAAAAGTCGAACCTGCGCGGGGATTTCGGAGCATCGCTATCTCCCTATTTTTGGGCGAGCGCAACGTCCGATAGAACGGCTTTTCTGGGTCGCTTTTCAAGAGCCTGTTTCGCAGGCTAGCTAGAAATCGGCACTTTCAAACCCAACTAACCCTAGGAATCCCAAATTCCCTCCGCGGTGCATTAACTGATTTGTCAGTTTTTAAACATAAAACTAATGAAAATGAAGGACCCACAAAGATACATTGGCATATAATATAAAGTACACATTTAAGGTGGCACCATGAAGAAGGTGCCCTGTAGATAGAGGGGCGGGGCAAATTTCTTGTAGGTACACCTTGCCCCCTTTGCGAGCCACGCCCTTGGACACGAGGCCCGTAATTCACTGACCTGTTTGCCCAAGTAAGCGTCAGGGGCGACCCAGTAGATCGGCCGCTTCTTGTCTATTCGTTCGCCGTTGATGGCGGCAGACACGCTCGTCAGACCGGTCTTGGTGACACTCGCAGGTGTGTTCTCAATCGTCCAGCCCTCCATTTCACGGATACGGAGTCTGAAAGGTAAAAAGTAAAAAATAAATAAGTAAAAACCCCTTTCCCTTATACTCTCTGTCTAGCCTGGCGCATTACAATTAGCAAAGAAGCACCACTAAGGAAGCGACACTAAGAAATGGACTATTTTCGACACTTTTTAGGAGAGATGCATAGGGTATTGTTTTTAATGGAGACTTGATGAAAACTTGAGAGAGATGTGCGGGGTTAAGGTCTGGTTAAACATTCCTATTGCTGGAGTACACACATCGATTAGTCGGCCAATTCTCGGCCAGAGCATTCACATGCTGTGAGTTGTCAGACCCCTGTCGGACCTCGCTGTATTTTAGGAAAAGCAGAATGGGCCCGCCATGAAAATTCGCGTCAGCTTTGTGTGACTTTCGTGTCACTTTTGTTTTGCTTTAATTTGAACATTGTAAGGTATCATAATTTTGGAAAATATTATAATCTAAGGATTATCGCTTGCCTTAGAAATAGAACGCGGACGTTTTAGTTGTAGGATTGATAGAATTTCACAACGATTCAAGAAGATTTAGTTAGCTACTGAAATGAATATTTGCATTGATTTTTTCCTGCAGTAAAAGGTTCGTTACAACCCCAGAGACCCAGAGTCTTTAAAGAATGTCTATTAACCAACTCTTTTGTTATTTTTTTATCATTGAAAATACAGCGGTACTTCAAAATAACAATCTACGAATGAAGTCGTCTGATATGTTATTGGCGATATGTGATTGAAAATATCTTAATTACTTGCTTGAATTAGTCGATGGAAATGGATGCATTGTGTTACTCGCCATTGTGCGGGAGCATAAAATGGCGGCGTGATTGGCCTGCTTTAACACCGCACCTTTGCAAGTTCGATGACGTGCACTTGTCGGACAGCCCTGAGCACCAGCACTGGGTACAGCCCGAAGGGTTGGTGTTGTCCAGATTGAAGTACCCGGCAGCGCAGGTATCACAGCGAATACCAGTCACGCCAGCCTGGAAACAAACACGGTCAGTCACGTGACACGAATGACAGTCACGCCAGACTGGACACAAACATGGTCAGTAACGTGACACATTTACCAGTCACGCCAGCCTGGAAACAAACACGGTCAGTCACGTGACACATATACCAGTCACGCCAGACTTGAAACAAACATGTTCGGTCCCGTGACAAATATACCAGTCCCGCCAGCCTGGAAACAAACACGGTCAGTCACGTGACACGAATGACAGTCACGCCAGAATGGGCAAAAACATGGCAAGCTACGCGACGCATACTTTACAACCCTGCTAACTCCAGCTCGTAGCACTTGCACAACGAACACGAATTCGCTGTTAAGTCGAACAGGGTTCGTCTTCCATGTAATATTATTAGCACATCTCGAGCCCAAACCCCGAAGCTAATTATCTTTTTCACACTAACTGCGACTAATTTTTGTCTTCCTTGCAGATTTCTAGTAAGCGAAGTTCAAATTTGAAAGCTCGATCATCTTGACCACGTGGTCCGCAAACACTCGATGGAATGGACAGGAATAGCTGCGATAGATGATCCGAGATACCCTTGAACCAGACTGAATATCACGTGACCTTACCTTACACAGACACCGCCCCGTGGAGTCACACACGCTCCCATTCACACCCCGGGCGTCACAGTCACACTGCTGACAGTACGGGTATCCATGGTAACCCACAGCGCACTGGTCGCACCGGCGTCCGGTATGGGACGGCTTACAGGGGCACTGTCCGGTTTTCGGATTGCACGCGATGTTCCCGCCGGCCACACCAAACCTGTCGCACTTACAATCCTGACATCCGAGGATGGGGTTATAGCCAAAGGTGCCCTTAAGGCAGAGTTCGCAGTTGAGGCCGACTGTGTTGGGCGGGCAGTCACACGCTCCGGTCTCCTCGTTACAGAACACGCACTGACACTCTGAGGGGATATAGGTAACCAATGAGTAAGCTAGTGCACTAGCATCAAGACACGCGTTGACACTACAAGAGAGCACTATGAGAGGGGACATAGGTTACAACGAATAGGCTAACACACTTGCAGAAGACACGCATTGACACTATATTGACACTATAAGGACACTATGAGAGGGGACATAGGTTACAACGAATAGGCTAATACACTTGCAGAAGACACGTATTGACACTATAAGGACACTATGAGAGGGGACATAGGTTACAACGAATAGGCTAATACACTTGCAGAAGACACGTATTGACACTATAAGAACACACTATGAGAGGGGACATAGGTCACAATGAATAAGCTAACTAACTAGCAGAAGACACGCATTAACACTATTAGAGGGGAAATAGGTAAATAATGAATGAGCTGGAACACTAGCAATAACAGAAGACACGCATTGACAGTATAAGAGGAGACATAGGTCACAACGAGTAAGCAATCAAAATAGCAAAATACATGCAATAAAACTATTAGAGGGGGCGTAATGATGAGCTGACACTTCAAAAAAAGAAAAAAAACTGAGAGGGGACAGCTGGGATTGTATGAATATAACGGATGAGCTGACATTATACTAGAATAGAAAAGCACAATAGAGGAAGGCAGCGTGCGTTCGGTTGGAATAAGCACTTGCTATATAGTCAAAACAATAAGCGGGCCCTGTATGCGTCGCTATCTAAGTGAATTGTGATATTTTTTCGTGGTGTATTTCCTTCACATTATGACATTTTTCTATGTTGGTACAATACTCAACCGTTCGAGGGCGGTGTAGGAGGGAATTGGTTTCTGTCGAATCTGTTGTATCGCGACCCGCGTTTTCAAAAGACGATTTGTTTGGTTTTCTGTTCCGTCAGTAAAAATATTCTGAGACAATCAGAGTCTCGCTTTGTGCACTTTCCTGGCTATCCTCTTGACGAAAACCAGACAGTGTCGCGACAGAAAGCCAGGCAACTGCACTAGGCGAGAGATGGGAAGAATCTGATTGGCTTAGAATAATTTTACTGACGGAACAGAAAATCCCAAAGGAAAAAAACAAATCGATGTTTTCAAAATGCGGTGTCGCAATAAAACGGATTCGACAGTAAATGTCAACTTACTTTTGCAGTTCGGGAAGCCGTAGTAGCCTGTCTTGCATCGGTTACACTGCCGGCCAATCACATAAGGCCTGCACTGGCACTGACCGCCAAATTCCTGGCATTCGTCGCTCAGAGCGCCTTTGGTGTCACACTCACATGGAAGCGTCCTATGGAAATTGGGACAAGAGATTTTCAACATTGGACGTGACCGTCGGGAAAGTACTCACAATTAGAACAATGTTTTGTGAGCTAGAAAAAGAGTGGGATTACTTTTGCGTTTAAAAAATACCGAGTTACACACCATCGCCCAATTAACGTAATAGTCATTTTTGAAGTTCATATTTTTTTGCAAATTGACCTTTGTATTCTCAGATGTATATTATAATAAAGGTGTGACCGTACCACCTTTCCAGACACTCCTAGCAGAAGACTAGTGTACAATTAGAAAGAGTCACTAAATTAGAATCCAACAAAATACAACCGTGTTGGGCAATATTTATGAATGTGTTAAAAATCCTGATTAATATCATTGGAAGGGGGTTTTAAGGGCCGAAAAAAAAAAACAGGGAGCGCAAAATGAAAGAGGCGGCTACGTCCCCTTTTTGTCACTCGTGCCAAGCAAGCGCGGTCAAACAAGATAGCGGCCACGACTCGGCGCATAGCGAAAAACCTAACGTAACACACCGGGTAAACGCCTACGAACAGAATATCTGTAATATCGAGTGTGAGACTTGACCTGCTCGCATGTACCAACCTGTTGTTGAACTCGGTAGAGAGTGAGAAGACGGACTTGGCGCATGCGCCTTTGTTGGTAGGTTTGATGTAGAACTCATCTTTTCCGCAGTCGGCGATGAAGTCCTTGGCATACGATACCGGGTTAGGGCCGAGAAGTTCTTCGGAGAATCTGTCTTCGGGAACGAGGAGAGCGTAATCCTGTATTAAGAAAACAAATTAACATCAGAATCCAATATAGCTGATTTCTTACGCGCGCTAAACAGTGTGATTTTATTGTGTGGGATTCAGTTGTAAAAGCCGAGTTCTTAATGAAGACACACGTTTCTCCAGCGGGCAGCAACATTGACCCCTTGTATCAAATACACTACCGTTTCGAGAACTTGCGATCCAAGCCGTACGACTTACGTTCCAAGCAGAACGACTTACAATCCAAGCCGAACGGCTTAAGATCCAAGCCGATCAACTAACGATCCAAGACAAAAAACTAACGATGAGAGCCGAACCACTTACGATCCAAGCCGATCGACCTACAACCCAAGCCGAACAACTTACGATCAAAGCCGAACTTATGATGCAAGCCAAGAAACTAACTATCCAAGCTGAACAACTTACGATCCAAGCCGATCAACTCACGATTCAAGCCGAACAACTCAAGATACAAACCGAACAACTAACGATCCAAGACAAGCAACTAACGATCTAAGTCGAACAACTCACGATTCAATCCAAAAAACTCAGATACAAACCGAACAACTTACGATCAAAACCGAACAACTTATGATCCAAGCCGAACAACTCACGATCAAAGCCGAACTTATGATGCAAGCCAAGAAACTAACTATCCAAGCTGAACAACTTACGATCCAAGCCGATCAACTCACGATTCAATCCAAAAAACTCAGATCCAAACCGAACAACTTACGATCCAAACCGAACAACTTACGATCCAAGCCGAAGACCCCTGAGGTATACCAAGCTGCACGGCAGCAGACAGGCGTCCGATGTCGAAGAAGTTCGTCCCGTCCCTGTTCATGAGCAGGGCGCGGCACCCGACCACGCTAGGGCAGTAGCCGAGGTGCACTGTGCCGGGGATCGCCTGCTCGCTTGTGACCGTGGTGCGAGCCTCGAAGGACGTGTGCTTGGGCTGGTAGTGGTGCAGGAGGATAGCGTATCGACCCACCTCAGGGACCCGACCAACGATGTCATACGTGGTCTGCAGATCAGAGAAAATACCCCACATGAGGATCAGGACAAGGGGTCAAGGAGTTTTATTTTCAGAGGAGCAGAAACCTGGTTTTCTACATTAAGGACTCTGAATCTCTAGTCTACCGACAAAACCGTATTCATCCCAGGGTGTCAGTGCTGAAAAACGCAAGGCTGGTTCAAGTACCGCGCGGTTAAACCAGCCATTTTGTTTTGAAATGGCGGCTTTTTACCGGCGATCTGTTAAATTTTGGCAAAAGCCAAGAAAACTGCCGCAAAGCTAATTAAACACTTCTGTTTGTTTTCGCCAGAGCATGCGCATACGTTATTCAGCACTGTCTCCCAGGGAGTAATCATCACATTTTAACCATAATAACACTCTGTTATATCACCCCTTCCCACATACCTGTCCCTCCAAGTATCTGAGCGTGGCACTGGGGTCCAGAATATTCGGTGGGAGCGGACTGCCGTCAGACGCCACATCAAACTGGACCGCGCCCTTGGGGAGTGGGTATGAGGTAGAGATGCACTTGTTGTTCTTGGTTGTGCATAGTGGTTTGGGGATGACGTAGTCAAGATTCCACTGATCAACCGGAATAGCTGTGATTGAGTCCTATTGAAACAGAATTCAGACAGGTTGATAACAGGCCCGTACCAAGGATTTTTCTTGCGGGGGTGCAAAAAAGTGGGGGTTCTCTGATAAAAAATTTGACCATGCCTTCGCAGTATCTCCACGGGACGTTTATTGTCGGATTTGGCTACATACCACAGTGATCTAGCTGATGCTTTAAAGTTTTGTCTACAAATAATGTGGACCGTTGTGCCCTGCACCCCCCCCCCCCCCCCCCCTGGGTACGGGCCTAATATATATGTTAAGGATGAAAACAAATGTAGGGTTGCCACTGGCATTTGACTGATACTGGCGATTCTAAACTGCAGATGACGAGGGAAAAATAAACTGATGTGAGTTATCATAGCGGGTACTGTAGAACACCATTAATGCGGACAGCTTCGGGTCCCCAGAATTGTCCTCGTTAACGGGGTGGTCTTATTAAGCAGATTAATATTTAAAGAAAGTTTAACCGATTTTTTTATCTGTCCTCAATACAAAGTAGCGAATATCGAATATAAATACGAATTCGGGATACAGACAGCGGCTTCACGCAAATGTTTCAGTAATTGGACATGCAGACAGGCAATATTGCATTCTCACTCGATCAATTTAAAAACAGAAGCACGCACGATATTAAAAGGACAAACAAACTTAGGAATAATAAGCGCCCCCTCGACCTCGAATTTTGGTATAAGTGCCCTTTTCTCCTCCTTAATAAGTCTAACAACATTATTACTGTCGTTTTAGTTTATCACAAATAGACTAACCCTCCAAATTAAATAAGCGCCCGATCATTACAGTATGGAATTTTGATCTTCTTTTATCTAAGACAACACGTGTTTATCACGTGTTTATCGTGTGCACTCACCACAGCAACGGTGGTGCCAGGCCTTATGAGCAGAGTAACCACGCGTCGTTCACGGCTCTGAGCACGGAAGATCTTGAGCCTGCGCTGGTCGTCCAGCGCTACTTGACGACAGCCAAACCTACAGAGAACGATAAGAATTACTTTGGAGGCTAGCCCCTGGGTGAAAACAAAATACAGCTGAAAAGCAACACATCATCATCATTGGCAGTCCGTCGAGGCGACGATGACTGTTCTATTGTGTTGGTCCTTTGATCTTAACTCTCCATGCTGGACGATCCCGAGCAGTGGTTTGCCAAGAGTTTGAGCTTATATCCCTCCAAAAAAGCAACACACATACACAAATTAAAAAGATAACACACATACACAAATTAAAAAGATTTTGAGAACAACATGCCAGGAAAATGAGGTGTTTTTTAGGCACAAAATAAATTGTGCCTATATATTTTGTGCTTTTAATCTAGGCACGCCATGGAATATTAACCAACATTCGTATGTACTTAAAATCAATTTTCGAGCTTTTTGCGTCAAGTTTGTATTGCGTTTGAAGACATTTCACATAGGCTAAGTTCAAACGTCATATTATCCATGAGCCGTATTCAATGCAAAGGAAGTTTAAAACAATGCACCTTGTTTATTTGCATCAATTTGCATTGAATACGGCCCATGGATAATACGACGTTTGAACTTAGCCTTATTGATATGAAATATACAGAATTGGTATGACGAATTGAATTTTAAGCCGCATTGTCACCAGTTTACTTCCGGTCAATTACGTCACAATTCCCGATATTTAAGGAAATTTAAGCGAAAAATATTTCAAAATTGTAAAAGCAGTGTGTCTATTGGAAGTTTCTTTGAGAAAGTCACTAATAATCTAGAGCGGATGGCCTGTTAAATAGCGCGGATTCTAATAGATCCTTTAGTCTTTTGTCGGTTGAGGTTTCCTTCGGCCCTCCGGAAGTAAAATGGTTAGAATGCGTCTTTAACCGCCAAGCTCCAAATTAAGGGAAATAAACCTGTAATTGCACGCGTTAAGGTTGAAAGTTCCCTTTTGCTGGCTGTTTCGTGAACGTAGATAGACGTCGAGTTTCTCCGCGCGGTCGGACGGGTGGTAGTACTGCATAACGAGGAAGTAGTTCCCAGGGCGAGGGAACGTCACGTCCTCCGTCACACGAGTCTGAAAAACAAAGGAAAAACATGACGTCAGCTATAAAATGAGTCAAACCCACCCCTTACAACCCCTGTGTGCTATCAAGCAAGACCATAGCGCTGATTTCCACCCCACCCTATCCCCCCTAAGAGCATTTGGCCCAAGCTCTCACCCTGGACACACCTGTTTACTATCAAGCAAGCAAGACCATACCCCTGATTTCCACCCCACCCTATTCCCCCCAAAAGAGCATTTGGCCCCACCTCTCACCCTGGACACACCTGTTTACTATCAAGCAAGACCATAGCACTGAAGTCCACCCAATCCCTTTACAAAACTGTGTGCTATGAAGCAAAGCCATAGCACTGAAGTTCACACCATCCTTGTACAAACCTGTGTGCTATCAAGCCAAGCCATAGCACTGAAGTCCACCCAATCCCTGTACAAACTTGTGTGGTGCTATCAAGCAAGGCCATAGCACTGAAGTCCACCCTATCCTTGTACAAACCTGTGTGCTATCAAGCCAAGCCATAGCACTGAAGTCCACCCAATCCCTGTACAAACTTGTGTGGTGCTATCAAGCAAGGCTATAGCACTGAAGTCCACCCAATCCCTGTACAAACTTGTGTGGTGCTATCAAGCAAGGCCATAGCGCTGAAGTCCACCCCATCCTTGTACAAACCTGTGTGGTGCTATCAAGCAAGGCCATAGCGCTGAAGTCCACCCCATCCTTGTACAAACCTGCGTGCTATCAAGCAAGGCCATAGCACTGAAGTCCACCCCATCCTTGTACAAACCTGTGTGGTGCTATCAAGCAAGGCCATAGCACTGAAGTCCACCCAATCCTTGTACAAACTTGTGTGGTGCTATCAAGCAAGGCCATAGCACTGAAGTCCACCCCATCCCTGTACAAACTTGTGTGCTATCAAGCAAGGCCAAAGCACTGAAGTCCACCCCATCCTTGTACAAACTTGTGTGGTGCTATCAAGCAAGGCCATAGCGCTGAAGTCCACCCCATCCCTGTACAAACTTGTGTGCTATCAAGCAAGGCCAAAGCACTGAAGTCCACCCCATCCCTGTACAAACCTGTGTGCTATCAAGCAAGGCCATAGCACTGAAGTCCACCCAATCCTTGTACAAACCTGTGTGCTATCAAGCAAGGCCATAGCACTGAAGTCCACCCAATCCCTGTACAAACTTGTGTGGTGCTACCAAGCAAGGCCAAAGCACTGAAGTCCACCCCATCCTTGTACAAACTTGTGTGGTGCTATCAAGCAAGGCTATAGCGCTGAAGTCCACCCCATCCTTGTACAAACCTGCGTGCTATCAAGCAAGGCCATAGCACTGAAGTCCACCCCATCCTTGTACAAACCTGTGTGGTGCTATCAAGCAAGGCCATAGCGCTGAAGTCCACCCCATCCTTGTACAAACCTGCGTGCTATCAAGCAAGGCCATAGCACTGAAGTCCACCCCATCCTTGTACAAACCTGTGTGGTGCTATCAAGCAAGGCCATAGCACTGAAGTCCACCCCATCCTTGTACAAACCTGTGTGGTGCTATCAAGCAAGGCCATAGCACTGAAGTCCACCCCATCCCTGTACAAACTTGTGTGCTATCAAGCAAGGCCAAAGCACTGAAGTCCACCCCATCCTTGTACAAACTTGTGTGGTGCTATCAAGCAAGGCCATAGCGCTGAAGTCCACCCCATCCTTGTACAAACCTGTGTGGTGCTATCAAGCAAGGCCATAGCACTGAAGTCCACCCCATCCCTGTACAAACCTGTGTGCTATCAAGCAAGGCCATAGCACTGAAGTCCACCCAATCCTTGTACAAACCTGTGTGGTGCTATCAAGCAAGGCTATAGCACTGAAGTCCACCCAATCCCTGTACAAACTTGTGTGGTGCTACCAAGCAAGGCCATAGCACTGAAGTCCACCCCATCCTTGTACAAACCTGTGTGGTGCTATCAAGCAAGGCCATAGCGCTGAAGTCCACCCCATCCTTGTACAAACCTGCGTGCTATCAAGCAAGGCCATAGCGCTGAAGTCCACCCCATCCTTGTACAAACCTGTGTGGTGCTATCAAGCAAGGCCATAGCACTGAAGTCCACCCCATCCCTGTACAAACCTGTGTGGTGCTATCAAGCAAGGCTATAGCACTGAAGTCCACCCCATCCAAGTACAAACTTGTGTGGTGCTATCAAGCAAGGCCAAAGCACTGAAGTCCACCCAATCCTTGTACAAACTTGTGTGGTGCTATCAAGCAAGGCCAAAGCACTGAAGTCCACCCAATCCTTGTACAAACCTGTGTGGTGCTATCAAGCAAGGCCATAGCACTGAAGTCCACCCCATCCCTGTACAAACCTGTGTGCTATCAAGCAAGGCCATAGCACTGAAGTCCACCCAATCCCTGTACAAACCTGTGTGGTGCTATCAAGCAAGGCTATAGCACTGAAGTCCACCCAATCCTTGTACAAACCTGTGTGCTATCAAGCAAGGCCATAGCACTGAAGTCCACCCAATCCTTGTACAAACCTGTGTGGTGCTATCAAGCAAGGCTATAGCACTGAAGTCCACCCAATCCTTGTACAAACCTGTGTGGTGCTATCAAGCAAGGCTATAGCACTGAAGTCCACCCCATCCAAGTACAAACTTGTGTGGTGCTATCAAGCAAGGTCATAGCACTGAAGTCCACCCAATCCCTGTACAAACTTGTGTGGTGCTATCAAGCAAGGCCATAGCACTGAAGTCCACCCCATCCTTGTACAAACCTGTGTGCTATCAAGCAAGGCCATAGCACTGAAGTCCACCCCATCCTTGTACAAACCTGCGTGCTATCAAGCAAGGCCATAGCACTGAAGTCCACCCAATCCCTGTACAAACTTGTGTGGTGCTATCAAGCAAGGCCATAGCACTGAAGTCCACCCAATCCCTGTACAAACTTGTGTGGTGCTATCAAGCAAGGTCATAGCACTGAAGTCCACCCAATCCCTGTACAAACCTGTGTGCTATCAAGCAAGGCCATAGCACTGAAGTCCACCCAATCCCTGTACAAACCTGTGTGCTATCAAGCAAGGCCATAGCACTGAAGTCCACCCAATCCTTGTACAAACCTGTGTGCTATCAAGCAAGGCCATAGCGCTGAAGTCCACCCAATCCTTGTACAAACCTGTGTGCTATCAAGCAAGGCCATAGCGCTGAAGTCCACCCAATCCTTGTACAAACCTGTGTGCTATCAAGCAAGGCCATAGCGCTGAAGTCCACCCCATCCCTGTACAAACCTGCGTGCTATCAAGCAAGGCCATAGCACTGAAGTCCACCCAATCCCTGTACAAACCTGTGTGCTATCAAGCAAGGCCAAAGCGCTGAAGTCCACCCAATCCTTGTACAAACCTGTGTGCTATCAAGCAAGGCCATAGCACTGAAGTCCACCCCATCCTTGTACAAACCTGTGTGCTATCAAGCAAGGCCATAGCACTGAAGTCCAGCTGCTTGAGAACTTCCTTGTCGTTGAATACTTGGGTCTGCTGCCGTCCCTGCCTCGTTATGATGTACCCAGTCTCAAGCTCCACCTTGGGGAACTCCGGCCGAATGGCGTTCATGTAGGAGTACTGCGTACACAGGGTTCCAAAGCCGTTCACCACACACGGGTTGGTAACTTTGCGCTGGAGAATGTATGCTTCGTAGTACTGCTGAGGAACCGCTGACACGTAATCCTGAATACCGAATACAATCATTAGTAAATTTAGTTGATCGGATACCTTGGGTGGAAACGTTCTTTTGTGTGGTCACCATTCATATAAACCTTATAATGAGCAAAGTCATCTGTGTAGTATCATGCATTTCTACATTTTTTTTACGATTTTTACCTGAAACGTTAAATCTTACGGACGTTAGAAAACCGTTTTTACAAAGTAAAAAAAAGCTTACATCAAAAACACAAAACAACCGCGTCCGTGAAACAAGTCGCAAAATGTCGAGACTCGTGTGGCAATAGAACGGGCGTGGTCGCCTTCAGAAACCCTCCCTCCCAAAACATCCCTTCCACGTAAGTACTCATAATCTTCACAAAAAGTAATTTGGAAGATTCCAAACCATCTTATTAGCCTGACCTGAGCAGGCATTCCCCAATAACGCCCTATTCTATGTAACCCCATCCCCTAAATCCCCTTCCTACCCCTCCAAACATAACGCCCTGCAAAACATAGAGGTCAATATTCCCATTGTTATCTTTAACTGAGTGGATTTCCCCCATATAAGAAGTTGCTAAATCCATCCGTTAGAACGAATATATCGCTATATAGCTCCATCCTGTTCAATTCCGCCCTTCGCAGCTCTAACATCTGCGCCTTGAATGTTAGGATGTCCACTGCCTTCGCCATCACGAAATCAGTGAGTTCGTCCCCCTCCACCCCCGACCTCCGCCCTTCTCCTCCTCCCCACCCTTCCCCAACCCTGTCTAAACCCCCACAGAAAAAACCTCACCAGACGCAGCTTGGAAGTAGGCGCCTTAAAAGTCAGGTCCCAGACTCCCTTGGTCAGCATGAACTGAGTGGGCCTGTCACCCTCCCCGGCGGTGGTGAATCCATCTGTAAGCACGGCCCCAAGCTTCGTGGGCTCAAACTCTACCACGCTGCTCTGCTTGACACCGCCTGTGCGCGGGCTCAGCTCCACCTCTCCCCTCACGGGTTTGTCGTTCTCAAGCACGTAATGGAAGACCACGTGATATCGACCCGTGTACGGGATGTCCAGCTTCACCTTGAGGGTATTCTGTAATAACAGAGAACAGTGGAACCTCGTTAATTAGGACACCCTCGAGACTTCTTGAGGGTATTCTGTAATAACAGAGAACAGTGGAACCTCGTTAATTAGGACACCCTCGAGACTTCTTGAGGGTATTCTGTAATAACAGAGAACAGTGGAACCTCGTTAATAAGGACACCCTCGAGACTTGAGGGTATTCTGTAATAACAGAGAACAGTGGAACCTCGTTAATTAGGACACCCTCGAGACTTCAAGAATGTTTTTTAACTATATGGCTACGATCGTACGCGCGCCTCTGATTGGCTAATTGGTAGATATGACATTCCCGTATTTCCTCGGATGGAGGGCATAACGTATTTGCGTATTGCCCTGCGAAAAATTATCACAATCTGTTTTTGTTTTGTTTTTTGCAATTTTTCCATACCGATTACGATAATTTTTAACAGAAAACGCGATAAATATTTAAAAATTGTAAAAGCAAAAAGGAAGTCTATTTGAGGATGTGACTCCTGATAGCCAGTTGCTATAGAATTCATTCTCCTTTTATTTCACGAAATATCTTCTCATACCTGCAAATCGGTCATCTCGGCATACCCGCGCCAGGAGAATTCAGGAAAGGCTTTCTCGTCAAATCCAAACCTAGCAGGGTTACATTCCTCTGCTTGGTCACCCTGTGGTGGGCTGTGCTGGAGGCCTGGGATATCGCCGCCGATGGATTGCGAGGGGCCTGGTACACAGCCGTCCTCCATTTCGGCACGTATGGCGAGGAGGCCTGGGAAGTAGTGGTTCTGGGACGGCCTTATATGGACAAGAATTCGTTAGCAGTAACATCGTGTCTATGGACCGGCCATTATCGTGTTGGTGATAATAAAAACACCGTCGCGAAGACTTTGCAAACGCAAGAAAAATTGCGACACACACCATGCTCTGGAATACTATTTCACATAATGTAAAACAATCTTACATCTAATGTAAAAATATTTAAAGGTAAATATTCTGTAAAAAGTATGTAAATCTAGCATATTTATACAACATAGGAAAAAATTTACCATCAGAGTACATAATGATAATTTTTGTAAACTTATAATTTAAATGTGGTGTTACCTGCTGCAGTCTCGACCGCGTACATTGGGGCGGCACTTGCACTGGCCGGTGATGGAGTCGCACTTCTGGTCAAAAGAGCCGCCAACATCACAAGCGCAACCTTAAGGGAAAGTACAAAAACATGCTTTCACATATGTACACGGTTTTAGAGCATTTCTTTTACAGACGCCTTTTCGGGACCGTAGCCAAGATTTTGAACAGGCTCCGGTAACTTGTTATAGCTCGAATAGGTATTTGTGTTCCCTTCATTGGAGCGGACCTTCCAGTAGAACGGGGGGTGGGGGGGGGGGGGGGGGGGGGGTTCTTTCGAACCTCCGAACCTCCCTTGCGACGGGCCAGCTTTCTGTGATGCAGCGTGAACAACGTATGGGGAAAGCTTCAAAACGTGACCTACCTGAGCATCCGAACACCTTCCTCTCTTGCAGCGCGTAGAACCCGACCTTGCACGTGGTACAGCGAGTACCAGTCACGTATTCCTTGCACGTGCACTTGCCCGTTACCTGGTTACAGTGAGCGAGCCCGGCGACCACGCCTTTGGGGTCACACTGGCACGCGTCACACCCGCGAGGGTTGCTGGGACGGAGGTTATAATATCCCGGCTTGCATTCGGAACATTCAAGGCCTTGGACATTATCCTTGCAGTCACATTGACCCTGATAAAGAAAAAAACAACATTTTCATAGAGGATTAAAAAAAATATTGCCATAAGCCAATAAGGGTACAAGAAACGACTCATTATTTTCAATAAGCGTGACAAAAAATGCTTCAAAGCTACAAAGCATGACCGAAACTCCTCCTAGCTTTGAAGATGGTGTCAGTTAGTAATATAACTATTTAGAAAATGCTACGCCTTTGGTTTGTTAGGGTGCACGATGATATTATCTGCTTGTGTGGCCTCTATACCTTAGACTTTTTCTAGAAATTGGGATATACATTGGTATATTTAAGATTCAGGTTATCGAAACTTCTACATTGGCTTATTACATAAAACATGTTAATCCTTATCTCCCATATGCCTTTTTCTGTGCGCTATTGAGAATGAACGGAGGTATACTTACAGTGTTTGAATAATTCTGTGCGCTACTGAGAATGAAGGGAGTTATACTTACAGTGTTTGAATAATTCTGTGCGCTATTGAGAATGAACGGAGGTATACTTACAGTGTTTGAATAATTCTGTGCGCTACTGAGAATGAAGGGAGTTATATTTACAGTGTTTGAATAATTCTGTGCGCTACTGAGAATGAAGGGAGTTATATTTACAGTGTTTGAATAATTCTGTGCGCTACTGAGAATGAAGGGAGTTATATTTACAGTGTTTGAATAATTCTGTGCGCTACTGAGAATGAACGGAGTTATATTTACAGTGTTTGAATAATTCTGTGCGCTACTGAGAATGAACGGAGGTATATTTACAGTGTTTGAATAATTCTGTGCGCTACTGAAATGAAGGGAGTTATATTTACAGTGTTTGAATTATTTTGTGCGCTACTGAGAATGAAGGGAGGTATATTTACAGTGTTTGAATAATTCTGTGCGCTATTGAGAATGAACGGAGGTATACTTACAGTGTTTGAATAATTCTGTGCGCTACTGAGAATGAAGGGAGTTATATTTACAGTGTTTGAATAATTCTGTGCGCTACTGAGAATGAAGGGAGTTATATTTACAGTGTTTGAATAATTCTGTGCGCTACTGAAAATGAAGGGAGTTATATTTACAGTGTTTGAATAATTCTGTGCGCTACTGAGTATGAAGGGAGGTATATTTACAGTGTTTGAATAATTCTGTGCGCTACTGATAATGAAGGGAGTTATATTTACAGTGTTTGAATAATTCTGTGCGCTACTGAGAATGAAGGGAGTTATATTTACAGTGTTTGAATAATTCTGTGCGCTACTGAAAATGAAGGGAGTTATATTTACAGTGTTTGATTAATTCTGTGCGCTACTGAGAATGAAGGGAGGTATATTTAGAGTGTTTGAATAATTCTGTGCGCTACTGAGATTGAAGGGAGTTATATTTACAGTGTTTGAATAATTCTGTGCGCTACTGAGATTGAAGGGAGGTATATTTACAGTGTTTGAATAATTCTGTGCGCTACTGAGATTGAAGGGAGGTATACTTACACAGGGCTTTTGGAATTACACGGAAAAAAACTCAAAATTACGCGGGAATCTTTGCTAAATTACGCGGAAAATCAATCATTACGCGCTAAATTACGCGGGATTTTGCAATACATGTTTCTAAAAAAAATCAAAATTTTGCAGGATTCTTTACTGAATTACGCTCTAAATTACACGGAATATCAACTGTTACGCCCAAACTACAATTTGTACCGAAAGAAAGCACGAAATAACTTTAAAAGGTTAGTTTTTTGCGCGAAAATATTTTAGGCAAGTTTTCATTGGCTTCTAGCCACCAGCCAATTAAAAAAGGTATTTTATTGTTAGTCCTAGGCCTTCGCGGTTTAGCGCCTAGTCATTTTATTTATTTTCGAAATTCAGTTCGAAATGTCGCACTCTTACGAAGAATATATCTCTTTTTTTACGAGAAATAGAGGTAAAAACCCTAAAAGAACACATCAGCTGTGCACTAAAATGTTTTGTCTTTCAAAATTTAGCCAAATTACGCGGAAATTTGTGGTTTACGCGGAGAAAGCCAAATTACGCGCTTCCGCAAAAGCGCGTAATTCCAGAAGCCCTGCTACAGTATTTGAATAATTCTGTGCGCTACTGAGAATAAACGGAGGTATATTTACAGTGTTTGAATAATTCTGTGCGCTACTGAGAATGAACGGAGTTATATTTACAGTGTTTGAATAATTCTGTGCGCTACTGAGATTGAAGGGATGTATACTTACAGTGTTTGAATACGAGCAGTCTCCCAAGGGGCGTCCAGGGATGGGCTTGATCCCGGCAGGGTTGCACTGACACGCCCTACAGTCCGGGAACCCGTAGAAGCCCGTCCGGCACTGATTGCAGTTAAGCCCCCTGAAGCTCCCCTTACAAGTACACTGTCCCGTGAGCAGATCACAGAATTGATTGACAGCGCCTCTCGGGTCGCATCCGCACTTGATACATCTTGGGTAACCATAGAAACCAAGTTTACAGTTGCGGCATTTGACGCCCACGTAGTTGTCCTTGCATCGGCAGACGCCATTGTCGTCACATCCGGGAAACTCGGAACCTTCGACAGAACACTCGCACGCTGCGGGAAAACGCGGGAAAGTTGAAAGAGAACCAGAAAAAACAGAAGTTCTAAAATGGGGCTTGCGCTAAGAGATCACGTGACCTTTTGGGCGGCAAATTCTAGTCAAAATAAACACAGAAATGGCGTTATGACAGAGAAAGACGAAAAAATAAAATCTTTAAATGAAAATATACCCTTTTCCAGAAAAAAAATCTGGCTTTATACATAAGCACCAAATAAGTTACTTGTTTTGCGGTTAAAAGTCTTAGCATAAGAAGAAAACGTTGTCGTTTTGAGGGACTAGTACCGAGCAATCTTCGTTTTTTTTTTCAGATACTTTCTCCATTGACCAAGGATGGTCACAGTCACTGTTTTTCTCTTCTGATTAAAAGTCATAAAGTTTACGAAGCACCTACGGTACGGCAACCTTTAAAATGATAAGAATCATGCAGTTTTTCCAAATAAGGAATATATTAGTTTCCTTATATGGAAGTGACCGCGTTGTCAAACACGACAACTTTTGGCTAAATTTTCTTGATATGCGCGAGCTAGTTTGCCACCCAAAAAGTCACGTAGGCAGGTTCGCTAGATAAGGCAGCGCACATTTAAGGGCTGATACGCGAAAGCTTCTTTTGCTGATGCTGCGGCCCTTGCTCCTGGCGCTATTTATCTTGCTGCTATTTCTGTCAACTTTATCTGTGAAAATCTGTGGAGCAGATGGCGCTGTTCGTTTGGGGCGCAAATCTACACCATTATACAGTGCTGGTCGAGATTATTTTGTTGATAAAACATATGCAGTGGCATCATCGTTGTACATTCTATTCACCAGCTAATTGTTGGTGCTGAAAAAGTTCATTCTTACCTCGGCATTCTGGGAATCTGTAGAAGCCTTGATTACACACGTCACAGCGGTCGCCCGCGAAATTTCTGTTGCAGATACAGCGGCCTTCAACCGGGTCACAAATCTCCCTTCCCGTCCCTTCTGAGTCACAATTGCATGCTGAAATTGCAATAGATTAAGGTAAGAGACAAAACAAATTTAGCTAAACAAATTGATGCAGTAAATAAGGGCAACAATTGTTAGCCTCTAAACCTCAGGAAACAAGTTGGCAACAATAGGACGGAAAAGCAAACGGACATGGACAGACGGAGGCTGTCAGGGTGGCCTAGGTTGGCGCGTCGGCCTCTCACCGCTGTGGCCCAGGTTCGAATCCGGGCTCAAACTGGGGATTTTTCCAGGTTCCTGCCTTGATTCGAATTTGTGTCACAAGTGAGTTGAAGTTATTCTCCCGTGTTTCCAGTCTTCTCGGATAAGGACACTAAACCGGAGGTCCCGTCTCTTTAAGCTGCACTACACTAACCTGAACCGAAGGGACGTAAAAGAACCACTGGGGACGCAATAAACCCTCTGGCAGTGACCACCCCCAGTGACAGTACTTACTAACCGAGGGCCATATGTTAGAAAACTGTATATTCGGTTAAATATGTTACCCTCGATAAACAAAGAAACTAAACTGAAATTGAAACTGGGCCTGTACCAGGTGCTGCGGGCAGAGGGATTGCTGCTCATGCTGACAATATGTAAGAGGCGGGCGGAGACGGAGCCTCCCCTGCGATGATTGGTGTCCCGGTAGCTGACACTACCCTGTCCGCCTAACGGGTCCAGAGGGTCTCACAGGCCCCCGTTGGCCTTGCCTTGAGCAGGCGCGAACAAAGAAGGGTGCGCAAGGTGCAAGTGCACCCCGCCTCTCTTTGCCGCCAAAAAGTGGGTCTTTCTTACAAAGGAATCTTCATACTATACTATACTTTTTCCATATGATACGTATGACTGCGCATCCCCCCCCCCTCAGCCAATCCTGAGTACGCGCCTGGTGAGTGTTATCTATTACTTGGGTCATTTGTTGTGTGTATCAGGGACTTAATGCTACCTTCCAAACATAACACCAGCTAAAGTCTTACGTTTGCACTCTGGAAAGCTGTAGAAGCCTCGGTTACACTGGTTGCACTGCCGACCACGGAATGTCTGTCGACACTGGCACTGTCCGGATGCGGCGTCGCAGAATGTGCTGAATGAGCCCACGCGATCACAGTTACAGGCTGCGGTAATACAACACAATTCAGCAGGCATGTTATGTCACGTGTCAGTTTGGTCCCGGAAGTTCAATGCAGTCCACGCTCGAAATGTTTTAGCGATTTTATGAGATTGAAACAAAATTTAAACTTTTCAGACAGACATCAAACATTCCTAAACTGCGAATATGTTTGATGGACGACTATTTCGACTCAATGATGCAAAAAATATTGATCAGGAAATGACTATGCCAAGTGTCAATTTGGTCCCGAAATTTCTAACAATTTTAAAACTTTTCAGACCAACATCAAACTTTCCTAAAAATATTTAACTGCGAAAAAGTTTGATGGAACAATTATTTTGGCTATGATGATGCAAGAAATATTGGTCAGGAAACGGCTTTACAGGCCTTTATGTGTTTTTTCTTATGTCACTCACGTCTGCAGTTGGGGTAACCATAGTAACCGGGAGCACACTGGTCACACTTGGCGCCGCCGTAGTTGGGTTTGCATGGACAGCGGTTACCAGTTGGACCACAGACTTGGCCGGTTGTACCGACAGGGTTACAATCACAAGCTGAATGTAGGACATGACAAGATTAGTTCATCGTTAGAACATTGACTTCCAGCACAATAGCATGCTAAAAGAATCTCTGTGTGTGTGGGGGGGGAGGAGGGGGTTGGGGGATGTGGTGGGGTGGCCTTGTCTCATAACTGAAAAAGATATATATCAAATTTGACATTTTTAATATGATGCAGCAACTGTTATTATATTGCTTTAACTTCAGCGTTTGTAATGGAATGGTGCAAAAATGCTTATAGCCATTCAATGACTTTGTGGCTTCCAATGTGTCTATGCCAGCTCTTGCTCATGCGCATTGTTCAGTATGATTGTTAAGATCTCCCAGGTAACTTACCCTTGTTGCCCTGATATCAATGGTAGTTTTAGAAGACTTACGTCTGCAGTTGGGGAATCCATAAAAGCCCTCCCGGCACCTGTCACACCTTGGACCACCATAGCGTGGCTTGCACTCACAGTCACCATTTTCATCATAACACCGGCCAGTGGTGTATTGGGGATCACAGTTACATGCTAGAGGATAAAACACCATGTCATTGCCAAAGGGCATTCTTGGACAGCCATTATAGGAATCACTGGCGAAATGATTTTTGTTTTTAATTCCTATTATCTCTATAATTATAAGCATCTATACCAATCTTGAACAACCACTAAAACCAATAGCAACATTAATTTTACATCATCATCATTATCATCATCATCATATCCATCACCATCATCATCTCCACTCACCGCGGCATGCAAAAGGTGATGTCTTGTCAACACCCCGAGGACGGAAGTAACCCTGCTTGCAGCGCTCACAGTTGATGCCAGCTGTATTGTGTTGACAATCTTCACACACTCCTCCCCCCTCATATCTGCCATTCAGGTCCAGACTTCTCTTGGCAGCCGCGACTGTAGGATCATAGTAACACTTGGTTGAGTGGCCATGGCAGTTACAGGCTGTGGAAAAAATACCAATATAAGCATGAGACCATTAGGTGCGTAGGCATGGCTTGCCGAGGAGGGGGTTCGCAAGCATTTATCTTATCTGTTATACATAGGTAGATAGATAGGGGTTTTATTCAATTGCCATGGCAGTATTACAGACTGGATTAAGGCAAAGGGCCAGCACATATAGCGTTATACTATTACAGAAATCGATAAGTAACAAAGTCACCAAAGCGTTTAATTACAGAAATATGTTTGTAGGTATTCATACTGCCGGATCTTAGTGAGTATCCATGCACATTATTAATTACGCCTCCAGTAATTACAGATCGAAGGGGTTCTAGCTCCTTAGC